>NW_024071358.1:0-7754 GCF_014754425.2 Oryx dammah
CAGTGGTTTCTGAGGAGACCAGATTCCCATCAGCCTCAACTGAACCCACAATGTCTCAGAACCAAAACGCTGGCGGGTCCAGAGGAGACCAGACACCCCTCAGACTTGACTGGACCCCACAGTGCCCCAACGCCAAAGTCCCAGTGGGTCCTGAGGAGACTGGAATCTAGTCAGCCAGAGCTGAACCCACAGAGTCCCAAACCTGAAGCCCCAGCAGCTCCTGAGGGACCAGAGTCCTGTCTCCCTGTACTGGCCCCACAATGCCCCAAAGACAAAACCCAGCAGATCCTGAGGCAACCAGACTCCCGTCAGCCTGAACTAACCCCACAATGACACAAAGCTGAAATCCTTCCAGCGTGCAGTAGCTAGCAATTCTGAGACCACTGTACATGTAATCTGAAGAGGAGAAAAGAACTGACAAGTGAAGATGGTGGGGGCCAGTCTCCTTGCTGCAGGAGTGGGAAGTTACAGATAAGCAAAGAACAAGAGGATGAAGCTGAGCTCCTGACCACCACTCCTTCTGGTTCTGAGTTGTTTCCAACAGGACCACCATCACCTGCCTGTAGGTGCTATAACCCACTTGCCCTCTCCTGGCCTTTCCCCTTCCTCCCTGCAATGATTCCAGTGACATTTCCAGCCTTGTCCTCTCTCTCAGGCCAGGTGCATCTTTCCATCCACTGCCTCCCCATCTCAACCTGGGGGCTAACAGGCCCCTCAAGGATTGCAATCCTGCTGCTTCCCACAGCCAGGAGGCAGCCCCAACTTCTCTAGTTGCTGAGCCCAGACACCTGGTGTAAGTGAGCAGGAGCCTATGGGGCCATCCCAGGACAGACCTCATCCTGTACCCTCTGCTGTAGCTCCTCTCTGAAGGATGGAGATAACAGTATCTGACGTATACTCTGGGAGTTGTTTCACAGATGCTAAAAGCCCCACTGAGTGGAAGAAGTTAACTACTAGATGAGCATGAACATGTATCCCCAGGAGCTTCCATGCCTGAGGATTTGTGAGGTTAGCCACCTGTTACCTCACCAACCAGAGAACTGTGCAAGAGCAGATCACATACTCTGATCCCCTCTCTCTTGTGGCCTGTACAACTGCTTTCCTGAAACCCTTCAGGGATTTCAGGGTTTAGAGTACAAGTTACTTGTCCTCCACATATTGGTGCCTTTACAATGAATGTTGCATTTTCCTCTACCACAACTGGTGCCAGGCGACTGGCTTTACTGCACTCAGGTGTGTGGACTCAAATCTGGTTCAGTAACACAGAGGCCCCCCAGGATCCCAGTTCCTTGTGCCCCAGTGACTGACAGCTCCTACTCCAGGGCATATGGCCAACCCCCATACTAATTCCCCTCTACACCCACAGCCCTGGCCCAAGCCTAACCCCTCCATCAGGCCCTGACAGAGCTCCCTACCCCCATGGTGCATCTCACATCCCATCCCAACCTGGTCTTTCAGAAGCCTGAACAAGACCATGCCCCTCTCCTCCTTGTGATTCCCCTCACCTGATGAAGCCAGGCCGTCATCCATCCCAGGGGACTCCAAGGTCCTAATTCTTTCCACACTCCACCTGTGTGGCTGCTGTCTGTGCCCGTCTATATGGACCTGTGGTGATCTCCTAAAATGAGGGTTATCTTATACACAGAGAATGGGGTGAATGGTGGCAATCAAAGATGTGTCCCCAGAGAACAGAGCCATATGTGGGAAAAAGGTCTCTGCAGATGTAGTTAAAGATCTCAAGGTAAGGTCATCTAGGGTTAGGGTGACCTTCAATCCAACTGACAGAGTCCTTATAAGAGATGAAAGAGGACACAGATGAGAAGCCTTGTGAAGACAGAGGCAGAGATGGGAGGGAGGGGGCCACCAGCCCAGGGACCCCTGGAGCCCCCAAAGCTGGAAAAGGCAGGAAGGACCCTATCCTGGAGCCTCTGGAGGGACCTCAGCCCTGCACCACCTTGATCTCAGGTGTTTGGTCTCCAGGACGGGGGGAGCATGAACTCCTGTTGTTTTAAACCACCCAACATGTGGTCATTTGTTAGAGAAGCCAAAGAGAACTCACACAGCCCCTGCTCTGTAGGATCCTAGAAGTGTGGGTCTCATTAAAGGTAGATGGAGGCTGGATTATGGAACCCTTAGAGTCAGCACTGGGCACTTAGAAATGCTAAAGCAGCGGCTGGACTCCAAAATGTTGAGGGGTCAAATCTGAAGCCTGATACTAGGGGTATCTCCTGAACATGCCTTCCCAGCTTCTTATACCCAAACACGTGGTGTATTAAGTATCTAGTTCTGACTGAGGACATTTAATGTCACTGTTCACATTGCTCATTAAGAACCCACCAGTTACACAGGTGAAAACCCAATTAGGATGCTTGCTACACCAATGAGAAATTTTGAAGATGGTTGCGGGTGGGGACTTACATGCAGACAGCAGCCCTTCCACCATTCCACCCCTCGTCCACCCTCTCCACCCCCTCCTCCACCCTCCCCACACCCTCCTTCACACTCCCCACCCCCTGCTGCACCCCCCCTACTCCCACAAGGATGGTCCTCAGTGGGAAGCTGGGGGACCACACAGAGGCATCTTTAAGTAAATTCTGCCTGATCTTCAGGCTAGCTGCCCCTGAACATTCTCCAACCATCCCACTTAAAATACTCGAATATGTGCAAAGAAAATTAGAGATACCAAGGAACATTTCATGCAAAGAGGGGCACAGTAAAGGACAGAAATGGTATGGACCTGATGGAAGCAGAAGATATTAAAAAGAGGTAGCAAAAATACACAGAAGAACTATACAGAAAAGATCATACTGACCCAGATAACCATGATAATTTGATCACTCACCTAGAGCCAGACATCCTAGAGTCTGAAGTCAAGTGAGCCTTAGGAAACTTCGCTATGAACAAAGCTAGTGAAAGTGATGGAATTCCAGCTAAGCTATTTGAAATCCTGAAAGATGATGCTGTTTAAGTGCTGCACTCAATATGTGAGTAAATTTGGAAAACTCAGCAGTAGCCACAGGACTGGAAAAGATCAATCTTCATTACAATCCCAAAGAAGGGCAATGCCAAATAATGTTCAGACTATCACACAACTGCACTGATTTCACATGCTAGCAAAGTAATGCTCAAAATTCTCCAAGTGAGGCTTCAACATTCCATGAGCCAAGAACTCCCAGATGTTCAAGCTGGATTTGGAAAAGGCATAGGAACCAGAGATCAAATTGCCAGCATCCACTGGATCATAAAAAAGCAAGAGAATTGCAGAAAAACATCTAATTCTGCTTCATTGACTATGATAAATCCTTTGTGTGGATCACAACAAACTGTGAAAAATTCTTAAAGAGATAGGAATACCAGACCACCTTATCTGCCTCCTGGAAAATTTTATCCAGGTCAAGAAGCAACAGTTAGAACATGACATGGATCCCTGGACTGATTTCAAATTGAGAAAGGAGTATGTCAAGACTGTATATTGCCACCCTGATTATTTAACTTACATGTAGAGTACATCATGAGAAACGCCGGGCTGGATGAAGCACAAGCTGGAATCAAGATTGCAAGGAGTAATATCAATAAAATCAGAGATGCAGATGACACCACTCTTATGGCAGAAAGCAAAGAGGAACTAAAGAGCCTCTTGATGAAAGTGAAAGAAGAGAGTGGAAAAGTAGTCTTAAAAGTCAACATTCAGAAAATGAAAATCATGGCAACCAGTTCCATCACTTCATGGCAAATAGACGGGGAAACAATGGAAACAGTGAGAGACTTTATTTTCTTGGGCTCCAAAATCACTGCAGATGGTGACAGCAGCCATGAAATTCAAAGACGCTTGCTCTTTGGAAGAAAAGCTATGACAAACATAGACAACGTATTAAAAAGCAGAGACATTGCTTTGCCGACCAAGGTCCGTCTAGTCAAAGCTAAGGTTTTTCCAGTAGTTACGTATGGATGTGAGAATTGGGCCATAAAGAAAGCTGAGTGCCAAAGAACTGATTCTTTTGAACTGTGGTGTTGGAGAAGACTCTTGAGAGTCTCTTGGATTGCAAGGAGATCCAACCAGTCCATCCTAGAGGAAATCAACCCTGAATATTCATTGGAAATACTCATGCTGAAGCTGAAGCTCCAATACTTTGGCCACCTGATGCGAAGAACTGACTCATTGGAAAAGACCCTGATGCTGGGAAAGATTTAAGGAGAGAGAAGGAGACAACAAAGAATGAGATGGTCGGATGTCATCACTGACTCGATGGACATGAGTTTGAGCAAACTCCGGGAGTTGGTGATGGACAGGGAAGCCTGGCGTGCTGCAGTTCGTGGGGTCGCAAAGAGTCAGACACGACTGAGCAACTGAACTGAACTAGGGAACACTGAGTTAAAATCATGAGGCATCTATCACACCACACCTACTAGGACTGCTGCACTCCATATGCATGACACTATCAACTGCTGGAGGATGAAGAACAATAAGTCTCCCTCACTGCTGGTGGGATGTATGCACAGCCACTTGATAACACAGCTGGGCAGTGTTTTCCAAAGCCAAAACACTGGATCCAACAATCATGTGTTCAGTGTTGACAACTGCTTTGAAAATTTATCCCAAATTCAAACAAGGATGCAATTATGCACAGCAGCATTATTCATAATAGCTAAAAAAAATGAAAAAAAAAACAGGATATTCTTTAATAGATGAATGCATAAGCAAAGTGGGGTACATCCATGTCAAGATGAGTAGAATATGCCACCCCAAAATATGCCTCTCTGGCATAAAGATTATTTCAGTCTAATTTTTTTAAAGAAAAAAACAGAAATCTCAGAAAATTCAGTAGTAATTGCCCTTTTGTGAAGGACTTTTACAACAGAGAACTCTACATATTTAAGGGCTATCCCTCTTTGCACCAGAAGTAGATGTAACTCTCAAGTAATTTGTATCAGTGGAGAGGTCCTGACTTAAATCTGCAACAATCATACACCTCTTCACTATGTTTGCATGATAACTTGTTGTAACAGGATTCCCCCTTCCCCGAGGTCTTTCTTTTCTTTTTCTCTAAAGATCGTATTTGAGGTGATGGTTTTGGAAAGTTCAAGGAGTGACTCAGGTTTCCTGGATAGTTCCCCTATATACAAGAGGTATAAAAGTTATTAAACATTTGCTTTTCTGATGGTGATGTCTCAAACTCATTGCTTTTGTAAAGGAACCAGAGAATGAGACTGGGCTCCTAAAGGCCACTCCTCATCTAACTTGCTTCTATCAGTGTTGCAGTGAAAAGGAAAAAAAGAGAAATGATTTTCTTTTCTTTCCTGAAAACAAAGAAGATAAAGAGAATGGTGAGCAGGCCTGATCCCTCCTAGATTTTCCTTTACTGCTCCTAATCGGTACTCTCTAACTAAGTCTGCTTTTCTGCCCCCTAACTCTGCTTGAGCTACTTCCTGCACCGATTCTCCTCTAACCCCATACTACTTACACCCTGGTGCCTGCCTTTCCCACAGACCACCCCTTGTAGTTTTCCTTCTTTTTGCATTTCAGAAAGAAAGCAGCAGTGCAATGAACCAGAGACAAACAGACCCAGTACTTGGCTACCTGATACCAGCTCTGATTATTGTGGGGGTTTATTGCTGTTGTTATTTTATAATTTTATTTATTTATTTATTGTATATTTTGGGGTATGCTGGGTCTTTGCTACTGCGTGGACTTTCCTCTAGCTGGGGAAACTGTGGGCTTTTCCTTGTTGCACTGTGAAGGCTTCTCATTCAACTATTGAGCCTGTGCTTGAGAGCCTGGGAGCCACAACTGCTGAGCCCAAATGCTGCAACTACAGAAGCCAGCACACCCTGGAGCCTGTGCTCCGCAACAAGAGACGACATAGCAATGAGAAGCCCTCACACCACAAGGAAGAGTAGCGCCCCCTCACTGAAACTAGAGAAAACACATGCACAGCAACAAGGACAGTGCAGACAAAAATAGATAAATGAAATAAATAAGAAAAATCAACACTTTAGAAAACTAAAGTAAAACAGATAATCAACAAGGACCTACTATATAGCACAGGCAACTACACTCAACATTCTGTAATAACCTATAAAGGTAAAGATGTTGGAATAGAAGGACATGTGCTCATCTTCTCCTACGAGAACTCCAAAATTGCAACTCACTGCTAAACAACCATCGACAGGATACTGTTGGATCCCACCAAAAAAAGATACCCCAAGTCCAAGGGCAAAGGAGAAGCCCCAACAAGATGGTAGGAAGGGCAAAATCACATTTAGAATCAAACCCCATGCCCGCCAGAGACACTTGGAGGGCTCAAACAACACCTCGTGTGTACCAGGACCCAGAGGCCCCACAGAGAATGATCAGACCTGCCTTTGAGTGTTTGAGTGTCTCCTGTGGATTCATGGGTCAGCAGTGGGCTGCCACATGGACAGGGGCTCTGGCTGCAGCAGAGACCTGGGTCATGAACCATGTGGCATAAGCCCTCTTGGAGGAAGCTGTCATTAGGCGCATCATAGAGATGCCTAGCAGATGACCCAGAAACTGCAGAATAATTATACCAAAGAAATTCTCACACTGTGAAGAAAGTTCTAGGACCCACAACAGATTTCCCAACCTAGGGATCTGGCAAAGGGACTGAGAACCTCCAAGGAATTTGACTTTGGAAGCCAGTGGGATTTGATCAGAACTTCCATAGGACTGGGGAAACAGACTCTTGGAGGGCACAAACAAAATCTTGTGTGCACCAGGACCCGGGAAAAAGGAGCAGTGTCCCCACAAGTGACTGAGTTAGACTTCCCTGTAAGAGTCCAGGAGTCTCTGGCGGAAGTGTGGGTCAACACTTTGGCCTCAGGCCAAACAACAGAGAGGGAACACAACCTCCCCCATCAACAGAAAATTGGATTAAATATTAGTGAGCATGGCTCTGCCAATCAGAACAAGACCCAGGTTCGCCCATAGTCATTGTCTCCCATCAGGAAGCTTCATAACTCTCTTATCCTGATTCATAAGAGGGCAGACAGAATGAAAACCACAATCACAGAAAATTAACCACACTGATCCCATGGACTACAGCCTTGTCTAACTCAGTGAAACTATGAGCTGTGCCATGTAGGGCCATCCAAAACGAACGGGACATTGTGGAGACTTCTGACAAAATGTGGTCCACTGGAGAAGAGAATGGCAAACCACTTAAGTATTCGTGCCTTGAGAACCCCATGAACAGTATGAAAAGGCACAAAGATAGGACACTGAAAGAGATGGAGACGGCAAGAGTGAACATTGACATTTTAGGAATCAGTGAACGAAAATGGACTGGAACACGTGAATTTAATTCAGATGATCATTTCCTCTACTACTGTGGGCATGAATCCCTTAGAAGAAATGGAGTGGCCCTCATAGTCAACAAGAGTCCAAAATGCAGTACTTGGGTGCAATCTCAAGAAGGACAGAATGATCTCAATTCGTCTCCAAGGCAAACCATTCAATTTCACACTACTCCAAGTCTGTGCCCCAACCACTAATTCCAAAGAAGCTGAAGTTGAATGGTTCTATGAGGACCTACAAGACTTTCTAGAACTAATACCAAGAAAAGAAGTCCTTTTCCTCATAGGGGACAGGAATGCAAAAGTAGGAAGCCAACTAGACTATACTACAAAGCTACAGTCATCAAGACAGTATGGTACTGGAACAAAGACAGAAATATAGATCAACAGGACAAAATAGAAAACCCAGAGACAAATCCATGCACCTATGGACACCTTAT
>NW_024071359.1:0-7743 GCF_014754425.2 Oryx dammah
CGCGTGACGCTAGCGCCTCGCGCCTGCGTAACCGCTGCCGCATCACTGGCCGTCCGCACGGCGTTTACCGCAAGTTCGGTCTGTCGCGTAACAAGCTGCGCGAAGCCGCCATGCGCGGTGACGTACCGGGCCTGGTGAAAGCCAGCTGGTAATCAGCGGTAGCTGAAAGCGAAGCCGGCCTTGTGCCGGCTTTGCTTTTTATTGAACAAGCCCCTTTTGGGGCTTGCTTCATTTTTGATCGGTCTCTAGAATGTCCGGCTCTCCTGAGCCTGGTATTTTCATGCCGAGCTTTTGGATGATCCCACAGCCCTCGGGCTGTTCTTTTTGTATCAGGAGCGTCTAGCCCATGAGTATGCAGGACCCGTTAGCGGACATGCTAACTCGTATCCGTAATGCCCAGATGGCTGAAAAGTCCGTCGTAAGCATGCCTTCTTCCACTCTGAAGGTGGCTGTAGCCAAGGTTCTCAAAGACGAAGGTTACATTGCGGGTTATGAAGTCAATGGCGAAGCCAAGCCACAACTGTCCATCGAGCTGAAGTACTTCGAAGGCCGTCCGGTCATCGAGGAAGTCAAGCGCGTGAGCCGTCCTGGCCTTCGTCAGTACAAATCCGTCGATGACCTGCCGAAGGTTCGTGGCGGTCTCGGTGTTTCCATCGTCTCCACCAACAAAGGTGTGATGACGGATCGCGCTGCGCGCGCTGCCGGTGTCGGCGGCGAAGTGCTTTGCACCGTGTTCTAAGGGGGGATAAGCATGTCTCGCGTTGCTAAGAACCCCGTTGTGCTGCCTGCCGGTGTCGAGATCAAACTCGCCGGTCAGCAGCTTTCGGTCAAGGGCGCCAAGGGCACCCTGGAACTGAACGTTCACTCGTCCGTAGAAGTTATCCAGGAAGGCAGCGAGCTGCGTTTCGCCGCTCGTAATGGCGACCAGCAGAACCGCGCCATGGCCGGTACTACTCGCGCTCTGGTTAACAACATGGTTATCGGTGTCAGCCAAGGCTTCGAGCGTAAGCTGCAGCTGGTCGGCGTAGGCTACAAGGCCCAGGCCAAGGGCCAGGTGCTGAACCTTGCGCTGGGCTTCTCTCACCCGATCGACTACGAACTGCCAGCTGGCGTCGTGGCCGAAACCCCCAACCAGACCGAGATCCTGATCAAGGGTATCGACAAGCAACTGGTGGGTCAGGTGGCTGCGGAGATCCGTGACTTCCGTCGTCCTGAGCCTTACAAGGGCAAAGGCGTTCGTTACGCGGATGAAGTTGTCCGTCGTAAAGAAGCCAAGAAGAAGTAAGGGGCTGAGAAATGACCGACAAAAAACTTACTCGTCTGCGTCGCGCTCGCAAAGCACGCCTGAAAATGCACGAGCTCGAAGCCGTGCGTCTGTGCGTGTATCGCTCTTCGCAGCACATCTACGCCCAGGTCATCTCGGCCGACGGCAGCAAGGTTCTGGCCAGCGCCTCTACCTTGGACAAAGCACTGCGTGATGGCGCCACCGGCAACGTCGACGCGGCCAAGAAAGTTGGTGCGCTGGTTGCCGAGCGTGCGAAAGCCGCTGGTGTGACCCAGGTAGCATTCGACCGTTCTGGCTTCAAGTACCACGGCCGCGTCAAGGCGCTGGCTGATGCTGCTCGTGAAGGCGGGCTGGAGTTCTAAGTTATGGCAAATAACGACCAAAAGCGCGACGAAGGCTACATCGAGAAGCTGGTTCAGGTTAACCGCGTTGCCAAGACCGTAAAGGGTGGCCGTATCTTCACCTTCACCGCGCTGACCGTGGTGGGTGATGGGAAGGGCCGCGTCGGTTTCGGCCGTGGCAAGTCCCGTGAAGTTCCGGCTGCCATTCAAAAGGCGATGGAAGCTGCGCGTCGCAACATGATCCAGGTGGATCTGAACGGCACCACTCTGCAGTACCCGATCAAGTCCGCTCATGGCGCCTCCAAGGTGTACATGCAGCCGGCTTCGGAAGGTACCGGTATCATCGCTGGCGGCGCCATGCGTGCCGTACTGGAAGTGGCTGGTGTACAGAACGTTCTGGCCAAGTGCTACGGCTCGACCAATCCGGTGAACGTGGTTCATGCCACTTTCAACGGTCTGAAGACCATGCAGTCTCCGGAATCCGTTGCGGCCAAGCGTGGCAAGAGCGTCGAGGAGATTCTCTAACCATGGCTAACACCGTCAAAGTGACTCTGATCAAGAGCACCAATGGCCGCCTGGCCAATCACAAAGCTTGCGTCAAGGGCCTGGGCCTGCGTCGCATCGGTCACACCGTAGAGGTTCTGGATACTCCGGAAAACCGCGGCATGATCAACAAGGCTTACTACCTGCTGAAGGTGGAGGGTTAATCATGCAACTGAACGATCTGCGTTCCGCGCCGGGTGCCCGTCGCGAAAAGCACCGTCCGGGCCGTGGCATCGGTAGCGGTCTGGGCAAGACCGGTGGCCGTGGTCACAAAGGTCAAACCTCCCGCTCCGGTGGTTCCATCGCTCCGGGCTTCGAGGGTGGTCAGCAGCCGCTGCACCGTCGTCTGCCGAAGTTCGGCTTCGTTTCCCTGAAAGCTATGGATCGCGCCGAAGTGCGTACCTCCGAGCTGAACAAGGTGGAAGGCGTTGTCACTCTGCAGGCTCTGAAGGATGCCAATCTGGTTGGCCAACACGTACAGCGCGTCAAAGTCATGCTGTCCGGTGAGGTTACCCGTGCGGTCACCCTGAAAGGTATCGCCGCCACCAAGGGTGCGCGTGCGGCTATCGAAGCAGCTGGCGGTAAGTTCGAGGACTAAATGGCTAAGCAAGGTGCTCTCTCAGCGCTGGCAGGTGGCGGGTTGTCCGAACTCTGGGCTCGTCTGCGCTTCCTGTTCATGGCGATCATCGTCTACCGGATAGGTGCGCACATCCCGGTTCCTGGCATCAACCCAGACCGACTGGCGGATCTGTTCCGGCAGAATGAGGGGACCATTCTTAGCTTGTTCAACATGTTTTCCGGCGGCGCGCTGGAGCGGATGAGCATCTTTGCACTGGGGATCATGCCGTACATCTCGGCATCGATCATCATGCAGCTGATGACCGCCGTCAGCCCGCAGCTGGAGCAGTTGAAGAAGGAAGGTGAAGCTGGCCGTCGCAAGATCAGCCAGTACACCCGCTACGGCACTCTCGTCCTGGCGTTCGTTCAGGCCATCGGCATGTCCGTTGGTCTGGCCAGTCAGGGCGTGGCGTTCTCGGTCGATTTCGGCTTCCATTTCGTGGCGATCACCACTTTCGTGGCGGGCGCGATGTTCATGATGTGGCTGGGCGAGCAGATCACCGAGCGCGGTGTCGGCAACGGTATCTCGATGCTGATCTTTGCAGGCATCGTGGCCGGTCTGCCGTCGGCGATCGGGCAGTCTTTCGAGTCTGCTCGTCAGGGCGATATCAACATCTTCGCTCTGATCGCCATCGGCCTGCTGGCAGTAGCGATCATCGGTTTCGTGGTGTTCATCGAGCGTGGTCAGCGTCGCATTGCGGTGCACTACGCCAAGCGTCAGCAGGGCCGCAAGGTCTTCGCTGCGCAGACCAGCCACCTGCCGTTGAAGGTGAACATGGCGGGCGTAATCCCGGCCATCTTCGCCAGCAGCCTTCTGCTGTTCCCGGCCTCGCTGGGTGCCTGGTTCGGTCAGTCCGAGGGTTTGGGCTGGCTGCAGGACATTTCGCAGGCTATCGCTCCTGGTCAGCCGTTGAACATTCTGCTGTTTAGTGCAGGGATCATTTTCTTCTGCTTCTTCTATACAGCGCTGATGTTCAACCCGAAAGACGTAGCGGAAAACCTGAAGAAGTCCGGTGCCTTTATTCCGGGCATCCGTCCGGGCGAGCAGTCGGCGCGCTATATCGATGGCGTTCTGACCCGCTTGACCATGTTCGGTGCTCTGTACATGACGGCCGTGTGCCTGCTGCCCCAGTTTCTGGTGGTTGCGGCCAACGTTCCGTTCTACCTTGGCGGGACCTCGTTGCTGATCGTGGTCGTGGTTGTCATGGACTTCATGTCCCAAGTGCAATCGCACCTCGTGTCTCACCAGTACGATTCCCTGATGAAGAAAGCCAACCTGAAGGGTTATGGCAGCGGCATGCTCCGCTGATCCACCCGTAAGGTTCGAGGAGTTGGTAATGAAAGTTCGTGCATCGGTGAAAAAGCTGTGCCGTAACTGCAAAATTATCCGTCGCGAAGGTGTCGTGCGGGTGATCTGCAGCGCAGAGCCGCGTCACAAGCAGCGCCAAGGCTGAGTGTGAACCACGCGTGATAAGCCCGGCAGCTAGTGCGCTGCCGGGTTGATTATTTGTTTTTACAGCGTTAATATCTCGCGCCCTATTTCTTGGCTTCCGGGGCGTAGGTAGCTGTCAATTGGAGTTCCACTGAATGGCCCGTATTGCAGGCGTTAACATTCCGGATAACAAGCACACTGTTATCTCGCTGACCTACATCTATGGTGTTGGTCGCACCACTGCACAGAAAATCTGTGCCGCTACCGGCGTAAACCCGGCTGCGAAAATCAAGGATCTGACTGACGAGCAGATCGAACAGCTGCGTGGCGAAGTAGCCAAGGTGAATACCGAAGGCGACCTGCGTCGTGAAGTGAATATGAAGATCAAGCGCTTGATGGATCTGGGTTGCTACCGCGGCCTGCGTCATCGTAAAGGTCTGCCGGTTCGCGGTCAGCGCACCAAGACCAACGCTCGCACCCGTAAGGGCCCGCGTAAGCCGATCCGCAAGTAATCGCATTCGCGAATCGACAGGAATTTAGTCATGGCAAAACCTGCTGCTCGTACTCGTAAGAAAGTCAAAAAGACGGTGGTTGATGGCATCGCCCATATCCACGCGTCTTTCAACAACACCATCGTGACCATCACCGACCGTCAGGGCAACGCCCTGTCCTGGGCTACCTCCGGTGGTTCGGGTTTCCGCGGCTCGCGTAAGTCCACTCCGTTCGCTGCCCAGATCGCCGCCGAGCGCGCTGGTCAGGCCGCTCTGGAATATGGCCTGAAGAACCTCGACGTCAACGTCAAGGGCCCGGGTCCAGGTCGCGAATCCGCTGTGCGTGCTCTGAACGCCTGCGGCTACAAAATCGCCAGCATCACCGACGTGACGCCGATCCCGCACAACGGGTGCCGTCCGCCGAAGAAGCGTCGCGTGTAAACAGGAGACAGTGAGAAATGGCTCGTTACATTGGTCCCAAGTGCAAACTGTCTCGCCGTGAAGGCACCGATCTCTTCCTGAAGAGCGGTGTTCGCGCGCTTGAATCTAAGTGCAACATCGAAGCAGCTCCCGGTATTCACGGTCAGCGTCGTGGTCGCCAGTCCGACTACGGTACCCAGCTGCGTGAAAAGCAGAAAGTCCGTCGTATCTACGGCGTTCTGGAGCGTCAGTTCAGCGGTTACTACAAGCAAGCTGCCAGCCAGAAGGGCGCCACCGGCGAAAACCTGCTGCAACTGCTGGAGTGCCGTCTGGATAACGTGGTTTACCGTATGGGCTTTGGTGCTACCCGTGCCGAGTCCCGTCAGCTGGTTTCGCACAAAGCAATCAGCGTCAACGGTCAGACCGTAAACGTACCGTCCTACCAGGTTAAAGCTGGCGACGTCGTTGCTGTTCGCGAGAAATCGAAGAACCAGCTGCGCATCGCTCAGGCTCTCGAGCTCTGCGCCCAGCGCGGCCGTGTTGAGTGGGTAGAAGTAGACGCTGAGAAGAAGTCCGGTGTGTTCAAGAACGTACCGGCTCGTAGCGATCTGTCCGCTGACATCAACGAGAGCCTGATTGTCGAGCTCTACTCCAAGTAAGGGCTAGAAAATAGGTGCATCCATGCAGATTTCGGTAAATGAGTTCCTGACCCCCCGTCACTTCGATGTGCAGGAGGTCAGTCCGACCCGCGCCAAGATCACCCTCGAGCCTCTCGAGCGTGGTTTCGGCCATACCCTGGGCAACGCGCTGCGTCGCATCCTGTTGTCCTCCATGCCTGGCTGTGCAGTAGTCGAGGCCGAGATCGACGGCGTACTCCACGAGTACTCCGCGATCGAAGGTGTGCAGGAAGATGTCATCGAGATCCTGCTCAACCTGAAAGGTCTGGCTATCAAGCTGCACGGCCGTGACGAAGTGACCCTGACTCTGGCTAAGAAGGGCCCGGGCGTAGTTACCGCTGCCGATATTCAGCTGGATCACGATGTCGAAATCGTCAATGGCGACCACGTCATCGCCAACCTGGCGGCCAATGGCTCGCTGAACATGAAGCTCACCGTAGCTCGTGGCCGCGGCTATGAGCCGGCTGACGCTCGTCAGAGCGACGAAGATGAAAGCCGCAGCATTGGTCGCTTGCAGCTGGATGCTTCGTTCAGCCCTGTGCGTCGGGTTGCTTACGTGGTGGAAAACGCCCGTGTCGAGCAGCGCACCAACCTGGACAAACTGGTTATCGACCTGGAAACCAACGGTACCCTGGATCCTGAAGAGGCCATCCGTCGTGCCGCGACCATCCTGCAGCAGCAGCTGGCCGCGTTCGTCGACCTCAAGGGTGACAGCGAGCCGGTAGTGGTCGAGCAGGAAGACGAGATCGATCCGATCCTGCTGCGTCCTGTCGATGACCTGGAACTGACCGTACGTTCGGCCAACTGCCTCAAGGCAGAGAACATCTACTACATCGGCGACCTGATTCAGCGCACCGAAGTAGAGCTGCTCAAAACCCCGAACCTGGGCAAGAAATCCCTGACCGAAATCAAGGATGTTCTGGCTTCTCGCGGTCTGTCCCTCGGTATGCGCCTCGATAACTGGCCGCCGGCAAGTCTGAAGAAAGACGATAAGGCCACTGCCTGATCGTCATCATCACCGAACGAACAAGTTTGGTAAGGAATTGAACCATGCGTCATCGTAAAAGTGGCCGTCACCTCAGCCGCACCAGCGCTCACCGCAAGGCCATGTTCCAGAACATGGCGGTCTCGCTGTTCGAGCACGAGCTGATCAAAACTACCCTGCCTAAAGCCAAGGAACTGCGTCGCGTTGCCGAGCCGCTGATCACCCTGGCCAAGGAAGACAGCGTTGCCAACCGTCGTCCGGCCTTCGACCGTACCCGGTCGAAAGCCATCGTCGGCAAGCTGTTCAACGATCTGGGCAAGCGCTACGCCACCCGTAACGGCGGCTACCTGCGCATCCTCAAGTGCGGTTTCCGCGCTGGCGACAACGCTCCGATGGCTTACGTTGAACTGGTCGACCGTCCGGTCGCCGGTGCAGCTGTAGACGCCGAGTAAGTTGCTGGTTGTACGAAGAACCGGGCCTAGTGCCCGGTTTTTTGTTGCCCGGATTTCAGGTTGCGAATGCGGCAATCGAGTCGTCGTCGGCAGGCCTTTGCGTTGGAGGGCGCGCTTGCTCGACGAAAGAAATTAACTATCGGGCCGTTACGCTTCATGAATTGGTTCGCCTGGCAAAGCGGGTCTAGGCTTGTCCCATCGTTGGTCGCACAGGCGGCGACCGACCCGATGAGGAGAAGGAGAGAAGCATGTCGAACCAAGGTAAATGTCCGTTCAACCACGTCGCTGGTGGTGGCACGACCAACAAAGATTGGTGGCCGAACCAGCTGCGTGTGGACCTGCTCAATCAGCATTCCGATCGATCCAACCCCCTGGGCGAAAAGTTCAACTACGCCGAAGCGTTCAAGAAACTCGACTACAAGGCGCTGAAGGCCGATCTGGTCAAACTGATGACCGACAGCCAGGACTGGTGGCCTGCCGACTTCGGTCACTACGGCCC
>NW_024071360.1:0-7742 GCF_014754425.2 Oryx dammah
AGCAACAGTTAGAACTGGACATGGAACAACAGACTGGTTCCAAATAGGAAAAGGAGTACGTCAAGGCTGTATATTGTCACCCAGCTTATTTAACTTCTATGCAGAGTACATCATGAGAAATGCCAGGCTGGATGAAGCACAAGCTGGAATCAAGATTGCCAGGAGAAATATCAAAAACCTCAGATATGCAGATGACACCACCCTTATGGCAGAAAGTGAAGAGGAGCTAAAAAGCCTCTTGATGAAAGTGAAAGAGGAGAGTGAAAAAGTTGGGTTAAAGCTCAACATTCAGAAAACGAAGATCATGGCATCCGATCTCACCACTTCATGGGAAATAGATGGGGAAACAGTGGAAACAGGGTCAGACTTTATATTGGGGGGCTCCAAAATCACTGCAGATGGTGACTGCAGCCATGAAATTAAAAGACGGTTCCTCCTTGGAAGAAAAGTTATGACCAACCTAGATAGTATATTCAAAAGCAGAGACATTACTTTGCCGACTAAGGCCTGTCTAGTCAAGGCTATGGTTTTTCCTGTGGTCATGTATGGATGTGTGAGTTGGACTGTGAAGAAGGCTGAGTGCCGAAGAATTGATGCTTTTGAACTGTGGTGTTGGAGAAGACTCTTGAGAGTCCCTTGGACTGCAAGGAGATCCAACCAGTCCATTCTGAAGGAGATCAACCCTGGGATTTCTTTGGAAGGAATGATGCTAAAGCTGAAACTCCAGTACTTTGGCCACCTCACGCGAAGAGTTGACTCATTGGAAAAGACTCTGATGCTGGGAGGGATTGGGGGAAGGAGGAGAAGGGGACGACCGAGGATGAGATGGCTGGATGGCATCACGGACTCGATGGACGTCAGTCTGAGTGAACTCCAGGAGATGGTGATGAACAGGGAGGCCTGGCATGCTGCGATTCATGGGGTCGCAAAGAGTCGGACACGACTGAGTGACTGAACTGAACTGAACTGAACTGAAAATCACTGCAGGTGGTGATTGCAGCCATGAAAGTTAAAGACACTTACTCCTTGGAAGGAAAGTTATGACTAACCTAGACAGCATATTAAAAAGCAGAGACATTAGTTTGTCAACAAAGGTCCATCTAGTCAAGGCTATGGTTTTTCCAGTAGTCATATATGGATGTGAGAGTTGGAGTATAATGAAAGCTGAGCACAGAAGAGTTGATGCTTTTGAACTGTGGTGTTGGAGAAGACTCTTGAGAGTCCCTTGGACTGCAAGAAGATCCAAGCAGTCCATCCTAAAGGAGATCAGTCCTGGGTGTTCATTGGAAGGACTGATGTTGAAGCTGAAACTCCAATACTTTGGCCACCTGATGCAAAGAGCTGACTCATTTGAGAAGACTCTGTTGCTGGGAAAGATTGAGGGCAGGAGGAGAAGGGGACGACAGAGGATGAGATGGTTGGATGGCATCACCGACTCAATGGACATGGGCTTGTGTGGACTCCGGCAGTCTACCAGTGGACAGGGAGGCTTGGTATGCTGTGGTTCATGGGGTCCCAAAGAGTCGGACACGACTGAGTGACTGAACTGAACTGAACTCAGGTTATCTATACTATTTTCCCACGGGAAATTCCTTCATATTGTGAACAATGGTTCATGAGAACAAAATGGTTCACTGAAAATCTTAGGAGAAAGACTCAGAGTGGCCTTGGATATCTTCTAGTGCTCTAGCCTGACTTGTGTAACCACTCCTCACCCCAGTTAGTCTTTTCAAGACTTAACTCTAATGTGATTATATTTGAAGATAGAAAGTTTTGGAGATGAATTTAAAAGACGTCATGAGGGGGGAGTCTTAATCCAACAGGATTGATGGCCTTAGAAGAAGAGGAAAAGAGAGAGAGACAGATCTCTTTCTGCCTACACACACTGAGGAAAGGCCATGTGAGGACATAGGGAGAAGGCAATCATATGCTGGCACCTTAATCTTGGAGTTAACAGCCTCCAAATTTGTGAGAAATAGATTTCTGTAGTTTAAGCTACCTAGTCTATGATTCTTTGTTTTGACAATCTGAGCTAAGACACCTAATCTAGGGTTTTCTTAACTGTGATCTGGAAAATGCTGTTGTGCCTGGACTGTTAGTAGGTGTTGGTTCTATGGTCAAACGCCTTTGAGAATGTTCCGTAATATTAACATCTATTGATAGTTCACAACTTGCATTAGACTATTAAAGGCTTTCAGAGCCCGAGAGTGAGGAAACCTGGTTACCTTGTTGGAGGAGCACCTTTTAACATCTACATCCCAGATTTCTTACATGGGGCCTGTGGAAGCCCTGGGGGATTGTTCTTGTTCTTGTTTCACACCTGTGCAGGCCTTGACTTTGCTAACTCCACACCTGCTGAACCAGAATCCCTAGGGGCAGAGTGCCCCAGATTATGAATGACTAAAAGCATACAGAGTTTTGTGGAGCTGAGTTTGGGAACTAGTATTCCAGGACAACCCTCTCATGTTATAGGAGAGGAAATTAAGATCCTTGTAGGGAAATTGTTTGCCCAAGCGTGAGCACAGAGCAGATATTTGGACCATCTCCCCCTCCACTATAAATAACACCTGAGGTTTTTGATATTTCTCCCAGAAATCATGATTCCAGCTTGTGCTTCATCCGGCCCGGCATTTCGCATGATGTACCCTGCCTATAAGTTAAATAAGCATGGTGACAATATACAGCCTTGACGTACTCCTTTCCCAATCTTGAACCAGTCTGTCGTTCCATGTCTGGTTCTAACTGTTGCTTCTTGACCTGCATACAGATTTCTCAGGAGGCAGGTAAGGTGGTCTGGTATTCCCATCTCTTGAAGAATTTTCCACATTTTGTTGTGATCCACACAGTGAAAGGCGTTGGAATAGTCAATAAAGCAGAAGTAGATGTTTTAATGGAACTCTCTTGCTTTTTTGATGATCCAACAGATGTTGGCAATTTGATCTCTAGTCCCTCTGCCTTTTCTAAATCCAGCTTGAACTTCTGGAAGTTCACAGTGCATGTACTGTTGAAGCCTGGCTTGGAGAATCTTGAGCATTACTTTGCTAGTGTGTGAGATGAGTGCAACTGTGCAGTACTTTCAACATTCTTTGGCATTACCTTTCTTTGGGATTGGAATGAAACTGACCTTTTCCAGTCCTGTAGCCACTGCTGAGTTTTCCAAATTTGCTGGCATATTGAGTGCAGCACTTTCACACCATCATCTTTTAGGATTTGAAACAGCTCAGCTGGAATTCCATCACCTCCACTAGCTTTGTTCATAACGATGCTTCCTAAGGTCCACTTGACTTCACATTCCAGCATGTCTGGCTCTAGATGAGTGGTCACACCATCGTGGTTATCTGGGTCATTAAGCTCTCTTTGTATAATTCTTCTGTGTATTCTTGCCACATCTTCTTAATATCTTCTGCTTCTGTTAGGTCCATAGCATTTCTGTCCTTTATTGAGCCCATCTTTGCATGGTTCCCTTGGTATCTCTAATTTTCTTGAAGAGATCTCTACTCTTTCCCATTCAATTGTTTTCTATTGTAACTGTGTGCCGATTCCTTATAATCATCTCTTTCTGAGTCTCTTTCAGTCTCTTTCTCTTTTATACACACTCACACACACACACACACACACACCACACTTAGTACATCCTATTAGTTCTCTTGCTATGGAGGACCCTGACTAATACAAATGTTCTATTTTATATTTCTTTTGAAATAGACAAGTACCTTTTATTTTGGCCTTAAATATTTAGCTGAGTATAATGTCGTATCAATTATGTGATTAAAGTTCATTCCTAGTCTTCATTTAGAAGATATTTACAAATCTTTCCTCATATTTTTATTGTTCCTCATCCCCTCATGAATGATGTGCAAGTGACTGTTTTCATGCATTCTGAATGTTAGATTTTCCAACCTTCAATCAGAAATCTTATCGTGAAAAATAATGTTTTAATTTATCTTGTCAGTGTGTTTGAATAAAATTTAGATGAATATTTTATTAAATGATGAACGGTCATTTGTAATGTATTTTATGGATTGCCTGATGAGGTCTTTTCTTATTTGGCAGTTGAGGAGTCTCCTTCCAGTGAACAGGCAGCACTTGATAAAGTGGATCTCAGCCTTAAAAGAAGACTGAATGGTACAAAAATGTTGATGGAACTCAAATTTTTAGTATTGTATCATCTCTGCCTGTAGATTTTAATTCTCACTTCACAAGCCGATGTTCCAAACTCAGTGAAAACTATTAAAATCACTTTCATCCTCCTGTGAATTTGTTAACTAATGTCATAAAACTTGTTTTTATTAAAAAAAAACAGTTCAGAGTTGTACAATCTTAAAAAGGTATTCTGGATGAGTCAAAAACTTGTAGGATTAAAAATTTAAAGAAAATCTGTAAGAGACGATTGGGGTGTTTCCTTTGTCTTGGTTCAGTGTCAAATTAAATATAATAATCACAGAAATCCATTTGGTTAATTAAAATGTCAACAATTACATTTGTTCAGAAATGATAATTCAAGGCAGTAAAAAATATTTATATTATTATGGATTATATTATTACAGCCATGAAATTAAAAGATGCTTGCTCCTTGAAAGAAAAGCTATGACAAACCTAGACAGCATCTTAAAAAGCAGAGACATTACTTTGCCAATGAAGGTTTTATAGTAAAAACTTTGGTTTTTCCAGCAGTGTGTTCGGGTGTGAGAATTGGACCATAAAGAAGGCTGAGCACAGAAGAATTGATGCTTTTGAAATGTGGTGTTGGAGAAGACTCTTGAGAGTCTCTTAGACAGCAAGGACATCCAACCAGTCCATCCTAAAGGAAATCAGTCCCGAATATTCACTGGAAGGACTGATGCTGAAGCTGAAGCTCCAATCCTTTGGCCACCTGATTCGAAGAACTGACTCATTAGAAAAGACCCTGATCCTGGGAAATACTGAAGACAGGAGAAGGGAATGACAGAGGATGAGATGAGTTTGAGCAAGCTCCAGGAGATGGTGAAGGACAGGGAAGTGTGGCATGCTGCAGTCCATGGGGTTGCAAAGAGTCGGACATGACTGAGCAACTGAACAACAACAACAATTATTACAGATGCATAATATATACACTAATACTGAATACAAACAGGTAAGCAAAACTTAGACCAAAAATGTGCATCATATAAACAGATTCACCTGAGAAGATAAAAGACAGCTGAAGTATAAAGATACAAAAATATTTCCACGTTAGTGGTAATGAAATATTGTCAATTAATGCACTTATAGACCCACCATGTAATCCATCCTGTTCAAGTGCTATAAAAAGAAAATTGCTGCTGGTGGAGTTGTTACATGATGGGAAGGACATACACTGTTTAAAGGAGCTTAAAATCTGCACAATCCTTTAAAAATGAATTTGACCAAACTTTAAAAATGGGATTTCTTTATCTGAATCTTCCCTGTACTTTGATACTCTTGGTTCTCTTGCTGTTGGCAAAACCTTCCCCCAAACAGTTTAAGTCCTCTTCATATTTAGCCTTTCTTTCAACCCAGAGAAGTCCTGAACAAACCTCCTCGCCTCAACTGCCACATGGGCCCTTGTCTTTTTATTTTCCAGTCTGAGAAAAGAATGTGTCTCAGTAAATGAGCTGTGTATTTAAGAAACAGGAGTGTGGAATGGCTGGAGCAGTAAGGAGAGGTGTCTGAGTTTGGGAGGAGGTGGGTTGGGAGAAAGTAGGTGGGATAAGATTCTCATAGAACCTTGTTACCTCCAGCACAGTTGAGACTTTCTTCAAAGTGTGATATTGTAGTTCCCTGAAAAATTTCCATTCTCGGGACAGTGTTTATTTCATCTAAGTGGGAGTTAGCTATGGGAAAGCCCTATCCTCAGGGCATTTACTTAAAAAAAAATCAGAGGCAATTTTTTCACATCATTGCTACCTAAGGTTGCCAACATCTTATATTTTATTCAGGAGAAAAAGACAACGAAAATATACCAAAAAATAATCATGTATTTGTGATTATCTGTTGAAGCAAGCCATCCTTCATAACCCTATGTTTCAAAATTTTTCATACCACTTTTCATTTTTACTGTTCCACATGAATATTAAAATCAGAACAAAATCTTCTTGGTGTTTTGGTAGGATGATGCTGGGGGGGAAAATAGTGCCCGTACTTGATTAAACACAATATTGCCTCAGGACAAGATCCCATTACTAGTCATGTGTTGGAAATATAATTTAACTCAGGGAAATTTAACAACTTTTTGACACTGAGTCAACCTGTCTCTGGGGCTATCATTCCATCTTTTTGAGTATTCTTTGCACCCCTCTTTAGCATTTAGAACATTTTTCATGTGATTTTTACACTTTAAAAATACATTCCTAGGCACTATTTGCTTTGAAATGCTTTACTGAATAGAGTCTTTTACCATTGTGTATCTTAACTGGATATTTTATTTATATATGGAAGCTGGTGATAAATTTATATTAATTTTATACTCAGTCACAACATGGAATTCAGATATAATAGGTAATGGTTAAATTCCTCTTCTCCTTTCCTACTTGGTAAAACTCCTAGTTTTTCATTTCCTTTATTCTTACATTGAACATGTATAAAATTGATTTTGGAAAGCATCCCTCTCACATTTGCCTTTCTTTACTGATTAGTCTCTTTTGGTCTTTTAATAAAGCAAATTAGGAGATTTCTTAATGTTAAAACTTCCTTACATTCCCTGGTCATGGTACATCATTCTATGAATATGCTGCTTTAATTTGCATTAGCTAATATTTGGGGCTTTCACATTAATATGGCAGGCAACCACATCCGAAGCATGCTGCTGCTAAGACGCTTCAGTCGTGTCCGACTCTGTGCGACCCCATAGATGGCAGCCCATCAGGCTCCCCCGTCCCTGGGATTCTCCAGACAAGAATACTGGAGTGGGTTGCCATTTCCTTCTCCAATGCATGAAAGTGAAAAGTGAAAGTGAAGTCGCTCAGTCGTGTCCGACTCTTAGCGACCCCATGGACTGCAGCCTACCAGGTTCCTCCGTCCATGGGATTTTCCAGGCAAGAGTACTGGAGTGGGTTGCCATTGCCTTCTCCGCATCCGCAGCATGGGTGCCAATAATCTCTGGCTGAGAGATGTATGAATAAACAAGAAAATGTGTTCACAAAAGAATCTTAGGCAAGGGGCGTCCAGAGGCCGAGGGTCTTAAACTCAGAAAGACAAGTGAGGAGCCCACAGAGAGAGTGGGCACCAGGCCTACTTCTCTACTCCAGAGAGGCCATCCCTGGCATCTCCAAGTGCTGCGAGCTCCGCCTGAACTACTCCTGCGGCTCCCGCCCCTCACTTGAGTACCGCCTTAGGAAAATTTAGCCCAGCCCCTTATAATCTGACCCCGCCTCCTCGAGCTTTCGTTAGCCTCGCTTCCTTCCGCTACTCCCGACCCACCCAACTCGGCCCCAGTGTCGCGCCTGCGCCATAGCAAGAACCAGGCCTTGTGGGCGGAGCCCCGCGGCGCCAGGCACCGCCCATGCCCCAACCCACTCCGGGCCCGCCTCCACACATACGCACTTCCCGCCGACCCTAGCTGAACCTCGGCAAACCCAGCAAAGCGAGCCAGGCGCGATGGATGGCCGAGTGCAGCTGATCAAGGCCCTCCTGGCCCTGCCCATTAGGCCTCAGACACGTCGGTGGAGGAACCCGATCCCCTTCCCCGAGACGTTTGACGGCGACACCGACCGGCTGCCGGAGTTTATCGTGCAGACGGGCGCCTA
>NW_024071361.1:0-7738 GCF_014754425.2 Oryx dammah
TACACCATATAGGCATTATCACAAATACACTATGATTACTGATTGTTAAAGCTATTAATTATATAACAATTTTTTAACATTTAAATAAGTAGAGAACTAGTTTGATAGTTAATATATAAATATTGAGAGTATATTATATAGATAACTTTAGGGGAAACATAATTTTTCATCTGACAAACATCTCATACATTAATTATATAGAGCAGAATAATAAATTATATCAAAGTGATTATTTTTTTAATTTAAATTTATTTATTTATTTTTTTATTTGTCTGTATTTAAATTTTTTTTAAATTTTTTAAAAATATAAATTTACTTATTTTAGTTGGAGGCTTATTACTTTACAATAATGTATTGGTTCTGCCACACATCAACATGAATCCGCCACAGGCGTACACGTGTTCCCCATCCTGAACCCCACTCCCACCTCCCTTCCTATATCATCCTTCCAGGTCGCAGCAGTGTTTATAATAGCCAGGACATGGAAGCAACCAAGATGTCCATCAGCAGATGAATGGATAAGAAAGCTGTGGTACATATACACAATGGAGTATTACTCAGCCATTCCAAAGTGATCATTTTTATAAAATTGCTTGATATAGTGGCACCTATATTAAACAAAATCACCTTTAAGAGCGGAATTGAATGATTTTACTTCATTTAGCCCACTGCATTTTAAGAGCAAGTCTTATAAGGGACTCACCAATGCAGAATAGAGGGGAGAATGGCAACACTGGTCACTTCAAATGTGACAGAAAAGAAAACTTCCAAATCATATATAACATTAATGGTATAGCATCATCAATCTGAATATAATCACTTATTATAAGACATATGAAGGGGAGAAGAAATTTAAGGAAAAATAAAGTAGCCCCCAAATATCTTGCTCTTCTTCTGATGTCAGCTAAAAGTGAAGACCTATAAAGGATCACAATGAGGCAGTTCAGTAACCATAGGAGCAACTAAGTAGGAGGCAGTGTGGATAAATTCTTATCCCTTCATGAGAATATCAAATTTAAAAAGTTGACTAATAAGTATTCATAATACATTTGAAATAATTATTCAGTTGATTTGGATAAAAAGTCTAATATTTTTCTGCAATACCCAAATGCGTTTTGTGATACTAAGTATTCATCTCCACTTGTTCAAATATTATTCTTTAATACTTGTCCATTTGACATTAGCACAAAATGTATATTTGATGTACCCATAGAGATGCACTTTACAAAGTGGTATACTTCAGGCACTCTGTCTATCAGATCTAATCCCTTGCAT
Source organism: Oryx dammah (assembly GCF_014754425.2). NCBI lineage: Eukaryota > Metazoa > Chordata > Mammalia > Artiodactyla > Bovidae > Oryx > Oryx dammah. The sequence goes on from NW_024071361.1 coordinate 1,276, forward strand.
CTATTTGTCACTTCCACTGTGTAATCATAAGGGATTTGACTTAGGTCATACCTGAGTGGTCTATGGTTTTCCTAACTTTCTTAAATTTAAGTCTGAATTTTACAACAATAAGGAGTTCATGATCTGAGGCACAGTCAGCTCCCAGTCTTGCTTTTGGTGACTGTATAGGGCTTCTCCATCTTCAGCTGCAAAGAATGTAATCAATCTGATTTCGGTATTGACCATCTGGTGATGTCCACTTATAGAGTCATCTCTTGTGTTTTTGGAAGAGGGTGTTTGCTATGACAAGTGTGTTCTTCTGGCAAAACTGTTAGCCTTGAACTGCTTCATTTTGTACTCGAAGGAAACTTGCCTGTTACTCCAGGTATCTCCTGACTTCCTACTTTTGCATTCCAGTTCCCTGTGATGAAACAGACATCTTTTTTGGGTGTTAGTTCAAGAAGGTCTTGTAGATTTTCATAGAGCCATTCAGCTTCAGCTTCAGCTTCTTTGCCATTAGTGGTTGGGGCATAGACTAGGAGTACTGTGATACAGAATGGTTTGCCTTGGAAATGAACAGAGAGATCTTTCAGCCATTTTTGATACTGCACCCAAGTACTACATTTCAGACTCTTTTATGACTATGAGAGCGACTCCATTTTTTCTAAGGGATTCTTGCCCACAGTAGCAGATCTGCATTAAATTCACCCATTCCAGGCCATTTTAGTTCACTGATTCCTAAAATGTCAATGTTCACTCTTGCCATCTCATGTTTGATCACTTCCAATTTACATTGATTCATGGACCTAAGATTCCAGGTTCCTATGCAATATTGTTCTTTATAGCATTAGACTTTACTTCCATCACCAGTCACATCCAGAACTGGGCATTGTTTTTCTTTCACTCCATATTCTCATTCTTTCCAGAGTTATTTCTGCACTCTTCTCCAGTAGCATATGGGACACTTACTGACCTGGGGAGTTCATCTTTCAGTGTCCTTTCTTTTTGCCTTTTCATACTGTTCATGATCTTCTCAAGGCAAGAATATTGAAGTGGTTTGCATTTCTCCAGTGGACCACATTTTGTCAGAACTCTGCACTATGACCTGTCCATCTTGGGTGGCCCTACAGAGTGTGACTCATAGTTTCATTGAGTTAGACAAGGCTGTGGTCCATGTCATCAGTTTGTTTGTTTTTCTGTGATTGTGGATTTCAGTCTGTCTGCCTTCTGATGAATAAGGATAAGAGGCTTATGGAAACTTCCTGATGGGAGAGACTGACTGTGGGGAAAACTGGGTCTTGTTCTGATGGGTGGTGGGGTGCGGGGGGCATGCTCAGTAAATCTTTAGTCCAAAAATCTGTTGAAGGGTGGGGCTGTGTTCCCTCCCTGTTGTTTAGCCTGAGGCCAAACTATGGTAGGGGTAACGAAGGTAATGGCAACCTCTTCGAAAGGACTTGTGCACCCACTGCTGGATTCAATCCTTCTGACCCTGCAGCACGTCACTGTAGATCCAAAAGAGAGGAACCACAGATCAGATTGCCACCTGTGGCATCACAGAAAAAGCAAGAGAGTTCCAGGAAAACATCTACTTTTGCTGTATTGACTATGACAAAGACTTTGACTGTGTGGATCATGACAAACTGTGGAAAATTCTTCAAGAGATGGGAGTTCCAGGCCACCTTACCTGCCTCCTGAGAAATCTGTATTCAGGCCAAGAAGCAACAGTTAGAAGTATACATGGAACAATGGACTTGTTCCAAATTGGGAAAGGAGTACGTCAAGGCTATATAATGTTAACCTGTTTATTTAACTTCTATGCAGAGTACATCATGCAAAATGCTGGGCTGGATGAAGCAAAATTACAGGTTGAAATATCAATAATCTCAGATGCACAGATGACACCTCCCTAATGGCAGAAAGTGAAGAACTAAAGAGTCTCTTGATGAAAGTGAAAGAGGAGAGTGAAAAAGCTGGCTTAAAACTCAACATTCAGAAAACGAAGATCATGGCATCCGGTCCCATCACTTCATGGCAAAGAGATGGGGGAACAATAGAAACAGTGACAGACTTTATTTTTTTGTTCTCCAAAATCTCTGTAGATGTGACTTCAGCCATGAAATTAAAAGATGCTTGCTCCTTTGAAAAAAAGCTATGACCAACCTATACTACTTATTAAGAAGCAAAGACATTATTTTGCTGACAAAGGTGTATCTAGTCAAAGCTACTGTTTTTCCAATAGTCATGTATGGATATGAGAGTTGGATCATAAAGAAAGCTGAGCCTCGAAGAACTAATGCTTTTGAACTGTGATGTTGGAGAAGTCTCTTGAGAGTTCCTTGGAATGTAAGGAGATCCAACCAGTCAATGCTAAAGGAAATCAATCCTTAATATTCACAGTAGGACTGATGCTAAAGCTGAAGCTCCAATACTTTGGCCATCAGATGCTTAAAACTGATTCAATGGAAAAGACCCTGATGCTGGGAAAAATTGAAGGTAGGAGAAGGGGACTGAGGATGAGATGGTTGGCTGGCACCACCGACTGGATGAACATGAGTTTGAACAATGTCCAGGAGTTGGTGATGGACAGGGGAGACTGGCATGCTGCAGTCCATGGGGTTGCAAAGATTCGGATATAACTGAGTTATTGAACTGAATTGAACTGAACTTGTGCATATGCAATATGCCACTGTGGTGAGTCCAAAATAACTTTCAATTCCTTCTGTCCTTGCAGCACCTAAAGGCTTGGTCTGGGGCCAAGGTGAGGCAAATGAAGCACCCATCTTTGGCATAAAACTTAAGGCAGCATCAACAACTTGATAATCAAGACAAATAACATTATAGTGCAATGTTTTAAAAATAAACATTATTGCATAAAGCCTTGTGATGAACAGCTCTGTAGAAAAAGACAAATTAGTCTCACTCCTGCTCTAGTATCTGACATCATTGCATTATTATGACTTATAGCGGGTATATATTTTGATCTTTGGCTACAGTTCTTGGGTCACAACTCTCCAAACCTTTGGAATTTCCTTAGCGATAAGAGCAAAGAGAATCTTTTGCTATGATATTTGGTCTGTTGCCCTTAGTTCCTGAAATGGCCACTGAACCATAAAGGTGAAATTGTTGTCATTATTCATAACAAGCCCCTTTTTTTGGTCACACCTGAGTTTATTTCAGTGAAGTTGTTACAGGAAACATTGACTGAAATTGCCCACCCTGGCCAGCGCCATAGTAAACATTGCCATGCATTATTTTAGGACAGGAGTTACTAGTAAGGAACAGGAACCAAAAAGATGCCACCAACCAGAAGAATTTGGGAAGGGTCTAAAGGAGATGCCACTTGTGCTACCAACCTCCCAGAATCCTCCTCGCTGGAATCCATCTTTGCTGAACAATGTGTGTACCACCAGGAAGGACACTGAGTCAGAATGATTTGGCCAGAGACAAACTGGGAAGCTAATCCTATCACCATAAAAATCTGAGACCGAACCATGTGGCAGAGCAGTCCTCCTGGCTTCCCTCCTGCTCTCTGCCCAGGTTCCCCTTCCCAATAAATCTCTTGCTTGTCAACTCTGGTGGGGACTCTTTGCTGTGATTGACATCCTGACCACTCGGCGTACTCAGGAACCAGCTTGCCCATTGATGAACAAAACCCCGTGGCCACAATTGGGACTCCTGAAATGGACTGACCAGAATGCCCCTACTGGGCAAGAACAAGAGACTTTATTTGGCCTCTCTCTCCTTCCCTCTCTGTTTCTTCTTCTTAACCCCTCCTATCCTACAGTTTTTTCTTGTCCCCTGGTTTTGGACTCAGGAACCTGGTTAAAGAGTCTCAGCCTGAGCTGAGGGCTCGAGGTGGATCACCTGTGGTGACAGAGAGCTCAAATTCTGGTTCTGGCCTGCTCAGGATACCAGTAGGGCTGAGTTCCAGTCCCTCCTTCCTGGAAGCCCAGGGAAAAGTCCCGTAATGCCTGGGCATCTGCACATGGCAACAGACATCTGTGAGTCCACCCCGTTTGCCTCCCTTCCCACCTCCTTCCTCCTCTTCTTTCAACCTGGACTCCTTTGCTCCATTTGCAATCACTGAAGTCCTGAGATATTTCCATTTACTCTGTAAATACAGAATCTGAAGTTCTGTGGCTCCCTAGGAGGTTTTCTGAGAGACTGTAATCTTGTATTTAAGGGAGTATCTGATTAGGACTGCTGGGCCTGTGTGTGTATTTTATACTTTGTGTTCTCTGTAGTGATTTGAGATGGCTATTCTGTCTTTGAAATGGGATAACATTGTGTGGTCACCATTTTGTTTAAATCTCAGAGAAAGTTGATTTAGGTAAAAGTGTTAAAAACTGGTTCCCCAAATGGTTGTTGCTCTATATACAGTTAGTAACAGCAAGCTTGATCTCATAAACTAGTGAATTTTATACTGTGATATCTGACTCATGACTAAGTTTCGAAAATGAAGCTAGATCTCTCATTGTATCTGTCTGGACATATGTAGGTCTCAGTATGTGACTTCATCCTTGGATGATATTGTTTAGGTTAAGTTGTAAATGAGCTCTATTTAATTTGTTTAAAGAAATGTAAGCACTTACAAATCAAACAATTCTAAATACAAGAGAAATTAAATGAATTTTCGGTTCAAATGAACTGGGAAATATTCAGTATTAAATTAACCTGTATTAATGTTTATTTGCTGATCTAACTAACATAGACATCTCTTTAGAACTATGAGAATTAAATGTAATACTTCTGTTGTACCTAAGTTTGTTGCTGTTGTTCAGTTGCTAAGTCATGTCCAATTCTTTGCCACCCTATGGAATGCAGCATGACAGGTTTTCCTGTCCTTCACTATCTCCTGGAGTTTGTCCAATTCATGTCTATTGGGTCGATGATGCCATCTAACCATCTCATCCTCTGCTGCCTCCTTCTCCTGCCCTCAATCTTTTATAGCATCAGAGTCTTTTCCCGTGAGTCCACTCTTCACAGCACTTGGCCAAAATATTGGAACTTCAGCTTCAGCATCAGTCCTTCCAATGAATATTCAGAACTGATTTCCTTTAGGATTGAGTGGTTTCCCCTCCTTGCAGTCCAAGGGTCTCTCAAGAGTCTTCTCCAGCACCACAGTTTGAAAACATCTATTCTTTAGTGCTCAGTTCAGTTCAGTTCAGTCGCTCAGCCATGTCCAACTCTATGCAACCCTACGAATTGCAGCACGCCCGGCCTCCCTGTCCATCACCAACTCCTGGAGTTTACTCAAACTATTGTCCATCGAGTCGGTGATGCCATCCAGTCATCTCATCCTCTGTCGTCCCCTTCTCCTCCTGCCTCCAATCCCTCCCAGCGTCAGGGTCTTTTCCAATGAGTCAGCTCCTCGCATCAGGTGGCCAAAGTATTGGAGTCTCAGCTTCAACATCAGTCCTTCCAGTGAACACCCAGGACTGATTTCCTGTAGGATGGACTGGTTGAATCTCCTTGCAGTCCAAGGGACTCTCAAGAGTCTTCTGCAGCACCACAGTTCAAAAGCATCAATTCTTCAGCGCTCAGCTTTCTTCAAAGTCTAACTCTCCCATACATATGTGACCACTGGAAAAACCATAGCCTTGCCTAGATGGACTTTTATTGGCACAGTAATGTATCTGCTTTTTAATATGCTATCTAATTTGCTCGTAACTTTCCTTCCAAGGAGTAAGTGTCTTTTAATTTCATGGCCACAATCACCTTCGCAAGATTTTGGAGCCCCCAAAAATAAAGTCTGACACCGTTTCCCCATCTATTTCCCATGAAGTAATGGGGTCAGATGACATGGTCTTATTTTTCTGAATGTTGAGCTTTAAGCCAACTTTTTCACTCTCCTCTTTCACTTTCCTCAGAGGCTCTAATTCTTATTCACTTTCTGCCATAAAGGTGGTGTCATCTGCATATCTGAGGTTATTGATATTTCCCCCTGCAATTTTGATTCCAGCTCGTGCTTCCTCCAGCCCAGCATTTCTCATGATATACTCTGCATATAAGTTAAATTAGCAGGGTGGCAGTATACAGCCTTGATGTACTCCTTTTCCTATTTGGAACCAGTCTGTTGTTCCATGCTCATTTCTAACTGTTGCTTCCAGACCTCTGTAAAGTTTCTCAAGAGGTAGATCAGGTGGTCTGGTATTCCCATCTCTTGAACAATTTTCCACAGTTTATTGTGATCCACACAGTCAGAGGCTTTAGCATAGTCAATAAAGCAGAAATAGATGTTTTTCTGGAACTCTCTTGCTTTTTCAATGATCCAGTGTATGTTGGCAATTTGATCTCTAGTTCCTCTGACTTTTATAAAACTGGCTTGAACATCTGGAAGTTCACGGTTCACATATTGCTGAAGACTGGCTTGGAGAAGTTTGAACATTATTTTACTAGCGTGTGAGATGAACGCAATTGTGTGGTAGTTCGAGCAATTTTTGGCATTGCCTTTCTTTGGGATTGGAATGAAAACTGACCTTTT
>NW_024071362.1:0-7728 GCF_014754425.2 Oryx dammah
CTTGTCCATGGTCCTAGTGTGATTAGATTGACTAGTTTTCTGTGAGTTTGGTTTCAGTGTATCTGCCCTCTGATGCCCTCTTGCAACACCTACCATCTTACTTGGGTTTCTCTTACCTTGGGCGTGGGGTATCTCTTCATGGCTGCTCCAGCAAAGCACAGCTGCTGCTCCTTACCTTCGATGAGGGGTATCTTCTTACCGCCGCTGTTCCTGACTTTCAAAGTGGGATAGCTCCTCTAGACCCTTTGCCCGAGGCCAGGGCCAGTAGCAGGAGGAGCAACCCAAGGAGCGGTGGCTGAGCAGGCACAGGAGGGCCTAGAGGAGCTATCCCACGTTGATGGGAAAAGGAGCATCAAATATTAAAATTAGTTGACTAATATATAAACAGTATCTCAGATCCAAATAAACTTTTTAATAACAACAACAAAAACAAAAAAAAGTGAGACAAGTGAAAACAGTGAAACATAAGCCTAATAGGAATAGCAGAAGTGGAACAAAGAGAAATATGTGAGGTAATGAATGATTAACAGATGTAAGACCACAGATCCAAGAAATTCAAAGACCTACAGATAAAATGTGTACACACATCCATACACACACAAAAAGAAATGCAAAGCTCAGAATAATTCACTGGTGAATTCTGCTGAAACTTTAGGAAAGAAATTAATCTAGTTGTTAGCTCTCTTTTCCCGAAAACAGAAGTGAGAGGTACACTTTTTAATTTCCTGTGAACAGTTAAGATTAACATTACCTTAATACTAAACATAGATAAAGACATTGCAAGAAAGCCTGACTAAAGACCATTATTTCTCATGATAATAGATGCAAAATTTTTCAAGAAAACATTAGGAAATAATTCCAACAATGTATAAAAGTAATTATATAGCACCAGAAAATGTGATTCATTCCAGGTATGAAAGTCTAGTTAAACATTTGAAAATCAATCCATGTAATATACCACATTAACCAAATGAAGAAGAAAAATCATGAACACAACAATTGATTTACAAAAAAAAATCAGTGAATTCCAATGCCTGATATTCATAAAAACCTCAGAAAACTATAAATGGTGGTAACTTCCTCAACTTGATAAAGAACATCTGTAACTATTTATAATTAACATCCCACTTAATGGTGAGAAACAAAATACTTATCCTTTAAGATTGAGGGCAGGATACAGCACGCTTGAGGCTGGTACACGGGGATGACCCAGAGAGATGTTGTGGGGGGGTGGGGTGGGAGGGGGGTTCATATTTGGGAACGCATGTACACCCGTGGTGGATTCGTGTCAATGTATGGCAAAACCAATACAGAATTGTAAAGTAAAATAAAAAATAAATAAATTAATAAATTTAAAACAAAACAAAAAAAAAACTTAAAAAAAAGAATCATTTCATAATGTATATTATATCAAATCATGATGTACAATTTAAATATCTTACAATTTTATTTCTCAATTACACCTCAATAAAACTGAATAAAGAAAGTTTTTATTAAAAAAAAAAAAAAGATCGAGGGCAAGTCAAAGATATCCTTAGTATTCCTATCAACATTGTAGTGGAAGGCCCAATTAGTGTAGTTAGACTAGAAAAGGAAATGAAAGCCATACAAATTAGGAAAAAATATATATATATATAGCTCTTTTTATTTAGAGATAGCATTACAGTCTATGTAAAATATCCCAAATACTTATCAAGAAACAAACAAACAAATGAAAATTCTTAGAACTAATAAATGAGTATGAAAAGTTCATGGAATACAAAATTAATATATAAAATTCCATGATTTTATATTGATTAACTTATTTCTTACATACTGGCAAGAAAAAAAAAGGAATTTGAATTTTTTTCAATTACCATTTATGATAGTCCCCAAAAGTAAAATATTAGGAGTTAATCTAGCAAAATATGTACAGAATATATACAAGAAAAACTGTAAAACTCTGGTGAAAGAAGTCAGTGAAGATCTAAACACATAGGAAGATATTCCACATTTATGAACTAAAGGACTCTAATATTTTTAAAATGTGAATTACTGCAAACAACATATAGATTCAACACAATAACTACAAAAATCTCATCAAGCTGTTTCATGGATAGGGAAAAACTGATTATAGCATTTATATGGAAAAGCAAAAGACCCAGAATAGCCAACAAAATACTGAAAATTTTAAAAAAAAAAAATTGAGGCATTACACATATACAACTTCAAGAATTACTGGGCTTCCCTGGTGGCTTACATGGTAGAGTCTGCTTGCAGTGCAGGAGACCCAGATTCAAATCCTAGGCCAGCAAGATCCCCTGGAGAAGGGAATGGCAACTCCAGTATTCTTGCCTGGAGAACTCCATGGACAGAGGAACCTGGCAGGCTACAGCCCAAGGGGTTGCAATGCAACTGAGCAACTAACACACATACACACACACACACACACACACACACACACACACACCATTAAAAAAAAAAAAGAAGAAGTATAGGTTTGGTTAACACACACAGATTAATAAACCAGAATAGAGAGCCCATAAGGACCTACACAAATATAGTCAACTGGACTTTGACAAAGGAAAAAACAAAACGAAAACAATCTAAAGGTAAAAGTATAAATTTTCAACAAATGCTAGAATAGTTGAAAATTCATGTGCAAAAAAAATGGATACAGACTTAAATGTGAAAAAACAAAATTAAAACTTTATGGGAGAAAAATCTATGTGATGTTGAGTTTTACAATGAGTTTTTAGACATAACATCAAAAGCATGATCCAGAGACCAAAAAAAAAAAAAGATGAGTTCAGGTAAAATTAAAAACAACTCCTATATGAAAAATAATATTAAGGGAACACAAGCAAGCCTTTCACTGGGAGAAGATATCTCCAAAAACTTATATGTTAAAGAAATTTTATCCGAAATACATAAGAAAGCTTAACATCACAACAATAGGAAAACAAACCAATTAAAAGTGATCAAGAGATATCAATAGATACCTCATCCAATGAAAGAGAAAATGGCAATCCACTCCAGTATTCTTGCCTGGAGAATCCCACAGTCAGAGGAACCTGGCAGGCTACAGTCCATAGGGTTGCAGAGTCAGACACAACTGAAGCAACTTAGCAGGCACCTCATCAAAGAAGACAATGGCACGCCCACTCCAGTACTCTTGCCTGGAGAACCCCATGGATGGAGGAGCCTGGTGGGCTGCAGTCCATGCGGTCGCGAAGAGTCGGACACGACTGAGGGACTTCACTTTCACTTTTCACTTTCATGCATTGGAGAAGGAAATGACAACCCACTCCAGTGTTCTTGCCTGGAGAATCCCAGGGATGGGGAGCCTGGTAGGCTGCCGTCTATGGGGTCGCACAGAGTCGGACACGACTGAAGTGACTTAGCAGCAGCAGCATTAAAGAAGATATGCAGATGACAAAAAATATATATATTTTTGTCTGTGAATGTTCACCAAAGAGAGATTTCAGCATAGCAGAATTTAATAATCAAGAGACTATAATACCCTGTTCTATGAATACCAGCCAACCTCTTTCCCTAGCTACCCCTGTGATTGCCTACTGGGCTTTCAAACAAAAGTGGCAATAGTGGAAAGGATAGAAGTTATACATGGGCTCTGCAACACAGATTTCCACTCACTAAGGCTGACCTGGTTACGACTACTGCTGAGTGCCTAATCTGCCAGCAGAGACCAATGCTCACCCTAGTGTGGGAAAATTCCCTGAAGTGATCAGTCAGTTACCTGTTGGCAAATTGATTACACAGGACAGTTTCCATCGTGGAAAGGGTATCATTTTGTTCTTACTGAGTAAAGACCTACTCTGAATATGGATTTTCCTTACCAGCACAAAACTACTTTACCCAAAACTACCATTTTACAGAATAAAGAATGCCTTATCCACCATCATGGTATTCCACATGACATTGCTTCTGATCAATGAACTCACTTTACCACAAAAGAAGTGCAACAATGGGCCATGCTCATGGAAGTTACTGGTCTTACCATGTGGCTTAACTTCTGAAGCAGTTGGTTTGGTAGAGGAGTGAAATGGCCTTTTAAAGATTTAATTACGGTGCTTGTTAGGTAGGAATACATTTCAGGGTTAGGAAAGGTTCTTTAGAAGACTGTGTATGTTTAGAATCAAAATCCAATATACAGTTCTGTTTCTCCTATAGACAGGACTCACATGTGCAGGAGCCAAAGGGTAGAAATGAAAGTGGCACTACTTGCTATTATTCCTAGTAAGCCACAAGCAACATTTTTTGCTTCCTGTTGCCATGATCTTATTCTCTACTGACCTAGAGGTCTTTGTTCCCAAGGGAGAAAGAGTTCTATTAGGAGACACAATAATAATTCTATTGAACTGAAAGTAAAGATTGCCACCTGGCCACTGTGGATGCCTCAAAATAATCAACAGACAGTGAAGGGGGGAATTATGCAGGTTAGAATGTTTGATCCTGATAACCACAGTTCAGTTCAGTTCAGTTCAGTTCAGTTGCTCAGTCATGTCCGACTCTTTGCGACCCCATGAATTGCAGCACACCAGGCCTCCCTGTCCATCACCAACTCCCGGAGTTCACTCAGAGTTGCGTCCATTGAATCAGTGATGCCATCCAGCCATCTCATCCTTGGTCATCCCCTTCTCCTCCAGCCCCCAATCCCTCCCAGCATCAAAGTCTTCTCCAACGAGTCAACTCTTCTCATGAGGTGGCCAAAGTACTGGAGTTTCAGCTTCCAAAAAATCCCAGGGCTGATCTCCTTTAGAATGGACTGGTTGGATCTCCTTGCAGTTCAAGGGACTCTCAAGAGTCTTCTCCAACACCACAGTTCAAAAACATCAATTCTTCGGTGCTCAGCCTTCTTCACAGTCCAACTTTCACATCCATACATGACCACAGGAAAAACCATAGCCTTGACTAGATGGACCTTAGTCGGCAAAGTAATGTCTCTGCTTTTGAATATGCTATCTAGGTTGGTCATAACTTTTTTTCCAAGGAGTAAGCATCTTTTAATTTCATGGCTGCAATCACCATCTGCAGTGATTTTGGAGCCCCAAAAAATAAAGTCTGACACTGTTTCCACTGTTTCCCCATCTATTTCCCATGAAGTGATGGGACCGGATGCCATGATCTTCTTTTTATGAATGTTGAAGGAAACTGAAATACTGTTCCACAATGGAGATAAGGAAGAGCATGTCTGGAATACAGGTGAGCCCTTAGGACATTTCTTAGCATCACCATACCCATGGAAATTTACAGCATCTCAATACAGGCAGCACTACTAATTGCAAGACTCTTCAGGAATGAACGTTTGGATTACCCAACCAGGAAAAGAACCATGACAAACTGAGCTGAAAGGAATACAAAAAGTTTAGTGAAAGAAAGTAGTTACAAATATTTGCTACAACTACATGACCAATTACAGAGAAAAAGACTATACTTGTCATGAATACTTTCTCCCTATTTTGTTCTTATTAATACATTTTTATGTGTGTACATATTGCATCTATATACATTTATATATATATATATACATGTATTATTTATATATTTAATTGCTTTATTTTCTCTTGTTATCCTGTTGTGTAACATAAGATGTATTGATTTCAATAACATTTATGTTTAACATGTTTATGTTCTCGGTGGAGGACAGAGGAAACTGGTGTCCAGTCCATGGGGTTGCAGAGTGAGACAAAATTCAGTGACTGAACAACAACAACAACCACTTATGTTTTACTAATTTTACATCATAGTATTTAAATTACATTATATCAAGGTAAATTTATTTCCTCTTCCATAGAAAGAGTTAGTTTTCAGATGTAGACAGGAGAGATGGAAGTACTGATACTAAAGCTGAAGCTCCTATATGGGAAATAGTGAAGCACAGTGAAGCTTGGCATGCTGTGGTCCCTGGGTTGCAAAGAGTCAGAGACAACTTAGGGACTGAATAACAACAACTAGAAGAGATGTATAATATTAGGCAGAATTATGACATTCAGTTCCATTCAGTCACTCAGTCATGTCCCACCCTTTGCAACCCCATGAACAGCAGCATGCCAGGCTTCCCTGTCCATCACCAGCTCCCAGAGTTCATCCAAACCCATGTTCATTGAGACGGTGATGCCATCTAACCATCTCATTCTCTGTCGTCCCCTTATCCTCCTGCCCTCGATCTTTCCAAGCATCAGGGGATTTTCAAATGAGTCAGCTCTTCACATCAGGAGGCCAAAGGATTGGAGCTTCAGCTTCATCATCAGTGCTTCCAATGAATATTCAAGACTGATTTCCTTTAGGATGGACTGGTTGGATCTCCTTGCAGTCCAAGGGACTCTCATGAGTCTTCTCCAACATCACAGTTCAAAAGCATCAATTCTTCGACACTCAGCTTTCTTCATAGTCCAACTCTCGCATCATACATGACTGGAAAAACCATAGCCTTGACTAGACGATCTTTGTTGACAAAGTAATGTCCCTGCCTTTCAATATGCTGTCTAGGTTGCTCAAAACGTTCCTACCAAGGAGTAAATATCTTCTAATTTCATGGCTGTAATCATAATCTGCAGTGATTTTGGAGCCCAGAAAAATAAAGTCATCCACTGTTTCCACTGAGGTTATTGATATTTCTCCTGGCAATCTTGATTCCAGCTTGTGTTTCTTCCAGTCCAGCGTTTCTCATGATGTACTCTGCATATAAGTTAAATAAGCAGAGTGACAACACACAGCCTTGACGTACTCCTTTTCCTATTTGGAACCAGACTGTTGTTCCATGTCCAGTTCCAACTATTGCTTCCTTACCTGCATAGACGACTCTCAAGAGGCAGGTCAGGTGGTCTGGTATTCCCATCTCTTTCAGAATTTTGCACAGTATATTGTGATCCACACAGTCAAAGGCTTTGGCATAGTCAATAAAGCAGAAATAGATGTTTTTTTGGAACTCTCTTGCTTTTTGAATAATCCAGTGGATTTTGGCAATTTGATCTCTCATTCCTCTGCCTTTTCTAAAACCAGCTTGAACGTCTGGATGTTCACATTCATGCATTACTGAAGCCTGGCTTGGAGAACTTCAAGCATTATTTTACTAACATGTGAGATGAGTGCAATTGTGTGGTAACTTGAGCATTCTTTGGCATTGCCTTTCTTTGGGATTGAGATGAAAACTGACATTTTCTGGTCTTGTGGCCACTGCTGAGTTTTCCAAATTTGCTGGCATATTGAGTGTAGCACCTTCACAGCATCGTCTTTCAGGACTTGAAACAGCTCAACTGGAATTCCATCACCTCCACTAGCTTTGTTCATAGTGATGCTTTGTAAGGCCCACTTGACTTCACATTCCAGAATGTCTGGTTCTAGGTGAGTGATCACACCATCATGATTATCCGGGTAATGAAGATTTTTTTTGTACAATTCGTCTTTGTATTCTTGCCACCTCTTCCTTGTTTTGTCATTGGAACTAAGTATGGTGTAGAGAGATGTGGATAAGTCCAAAGTTGACAAGGAGTAGATTTCCATGTTCAAGGTCAGGAGTGGCGGCAGTGAAGAGATACCCCTCATCCAAGGTAAGGAGCAGCGGCTGTGCTTTGCTGGAGCAGCCATGAAGAGATACCCCATGCCCAAGGTAAGAGAAACCCAAGTAAGATGGTAGGTGTTGCAAGAGGGCATCAGAGGGCAGACACACTGAAACCATACTCACAGAAAACTAGTCAATCTAATCACACTAGGACCATGGACAAG
>NW_024071363.1:0-7726 GCF_014754425.2 Oryx dammah
ACAGTCAGCTCCTGGGGTTGTTTTTGTTGACTGTATAGAGCTTCTCCATCTTTTGCTGCAGAGAATATATAATCAATCTGATTTTGGTGTTGACCATCTGGTGATGTCCATGTGTAGAGTCTTCTCTTGTGTTGTTAGAAGAGAGTGTTTGCTATGACCAGTGCATCATCTTGGCAAAAGTCTATTAGTCTTTGCCCTGCTTCACTCCATATTCCACGGCCAAATTTGCCTGTTACTCCAGGTGTTTCTTGACTTCCTACTTTTGCATTCCAGTCCCCTATAATGAAAAGGACATCTTTTTTGGGTGTTAGTTCTAAAAGGTCTTGTAGGTCTTCATAGAACCGTTCAACTTCAGCTTCTTCAGCGTTACTGGTTGGGGCATAGACTTGGATTACTGTGATATTGAATGGGTTTGTCTTGGAAACGAAAAGAGATCATTCTGTCGTTTTTGAGATGCATCCAAGTACTGCATTTCAGACTCTTCTGTTGACCATGATGGCTACTCCATTTCTTCTGAGGGATTCCTGCCCGCAGTAGTAGATATAATGGTCATCTGAGTTAAATTCACCCATTCCAGTCCATTTTAGTTCGGTGATTCCTAGAATGTCGATGTTCACTCTTGCCATCTCCTGTTTGACCACTTCCAATTTGCCTTGATTCATAGACCTGACATTCCAGGTTCCTATGCAATATTGCTCTTTATGGCATCGGACCTTACTTCTATTACCAGTCACATCCACAGCTGGGTATTGTTTTGCTTTGACTCCATCCCTTCATTCTTTCTGGATTTATTTCTCCACTGACCTCCAGTAGCATATGGGCACCTACTGACCTGGGGAGTACCTCTTTCAGTATCCTATCATTTTGCCTTATCATACTGTTCATGGAGTTCTCAAGGCAAGAATACTGAAGTGGTTTGCCATTCCCTTCTCCAGTGGACCACATACTCCCTGGGAACCCAGGTTAAAAGTCTTGGCCTGAGAGTTGTGGTGTTTTAACTGGTCATGCACAGCACCAGTCTAATTTTCTGCTGCCAGATTAAAATTCTGAAAATATTTCTCCTTTGCTAAAAATCTCTGATACCAGTTTTTGTTTATGTAACCCAAGAAAAGCTCCTTAGCTTGGCGTTTGAGGAGTTGCTACAGTATGACTGCAGCCTGCTTTCTTCAGTTTTCTACTACTTCTCTGATGCTTTCAGGCAAGTTGTTACATTCTTTTCTCCTTTGTTTATCAAGTTCCTTCTACCTTCATTGCCCCCCTTACCACCTTTTTCTACAATATCCTGCATCCTTCAAGGCCTTCCTAAAAGGAAGCCTTTGGTATGACTTGGTATAATATGGCCTTCTGCATTCTTGTACTTCTTTGATGGATCGAAGAGTCAGCCAGTGCAAGAGACACAGGTTCAGTTCCTGGGTCGGGAAGACCCCCTGGAGGAGGAGATGGCCAACCCACTCGAATATTTTTGCCTAGGAAATCCATGGACAGAAGAGCCTGGTGGGACAGAAGAGTCCATGGGATTACAAGAGTCCATGAAGTTACATGAGTCCAGCAGGACTGAGCCCGCACACACACACATACACACTGAGCATGCAGACACACACAGAGTCACCCTTAAGGTTATAGCTGTTTATGCATCTATCTCATTTCTCTACTTAATTGTAAGTGGCTTGAGAGGAATGACACTGTCAAAGGTGACACGTTTTTGTCACCTGAAATACCTGGCTTGGTGATAATAAGTTGTTGTATTGAATCTTCAAATGGCGGGAGGAGGTTGACATGTGAAGAATCAGTTATCTTGAGATTCTTTTATTGTTCACTGGAAGAGCTTTAGGGAATTAACTCATGACAGTTCCGGAAGAAATCCTAAAGAACCTAAGACCAAAGGCTGAGGCATTTTGTGAAAGCTAGTTATACAGTCTTAGAAATTTAATCCCCCCTTCCCAGATCCCCCTTTCCTGTCAACCTTAGGAGACAGAGATTATCTTCATTTTTCAGATGAAGAAACCTTAAAAGTTCATATACCTTGTAAGTAATGGCAGGACAAGTGACAATAAGAAGAAATATTAAAAAAATAAAAGTTTAAAAGGAAAAAACAAATAGTCATTGTATTTATATGATAGGATTTTAGGTAGTTTTCTTTATACTTTTGTGTCTTTTCTAACATATGCGTGTATATATATGTATATGTTTTTTTTTTTTTTTTTACATAGCAGCTTTAAATATAACTCCATGGGCTTTCTTATTTTTTTTTCTTTTTTCATGATCTTTCACTCTGTTGCAGATCTCCACTCCATGGCTCTTCACTGGACCTTGATGTCTGGTTATGCTGTACGATACTCTCTACTCCTAACCTCCTGTGCTTCCAGCTTATTTTTTCAGTTATTCCCATGCATTGTCTTTTTTTACTTTTTTTTTTTTTTTTTACCATATTGGGACCTCTCTGTACCATTGACATTTTTCTACTAAAATCCTCTGACTCCTACTGTCTTAACTCAGGCCTCACTTATCTTTACTCCCTACCTGATGAGTTTAAATAACCATTCATTATTTCCTCAGCTTTATTTTGCTACTTTCTCAACTGTCTGAGCTCCCTTCCCTTTTATGCTGTTGAGTGGGCCTTGCTTCTGAACTCAAAAAAGGAATTGCTGAAGCTATCGGGTAGTGACTCTCTCCACCTGCCTGACCCTACACTTACAGAGCCTTTTTGAATCCATACTGGTCCTTTCCTCCTTCATTTTTGTGACAGTGGAAGAGCTTACCTTCCTGCTTTTTAGAACGAGACGTTCCACCACTACCCTGGCTCCCAGGGACCTTCATTCATCCCATCTCTTCCCTGCATTAACGTGTTTAATAAACACTGAATAATTTTATAAACAAGAAAATTAGTAACAAAAATCTTTTCTGGGTAAGAGTGTGGGATTTTGTATTTGAAGATTCTAAACCTAATGGTTATAGAGAATGCTAATTATCCTGGGAAATGTCAACGTTTAGTCTTATAATGAGTCTACCTACTCTGAATGTATTTTATAGAGTATGAAATGTTACAGTGTTTCTTAATAACAATAGTCTATCTATTTGGTTGAAACATGTTTTCTTTGATAGATGTTTTCTTTATTGACTGTTCAGATTTATTTTTGACTTAAAAAAATTTTTTGACTATAATTTTAACTTTTTCCCCCCTTTTTTCATAGTTGGAGAATACCTTCAAATCAGTTATTGCACAAATTGGACCTGGAGGGACTATTAATCCAGAACTAAAAAATAAGATAAAATTTGTAAGTATTTTTTGTTTTTGGGAAAGGGATGAGAATAATTGATCATACATTTAGGTATCATTTATGGTTAATTTTACTTGCTTACAAGTATTTTAGTTTTATATTTATTCTTGGTCTTTTAATATATACTGCAAACGGAGTGGCTTATCTTTTAAGATCAGAAAAAATGATTAAAAGTTTTAATATAATTATTAAGAAACTGTAATTCCTCCATAAATTCTCTTTTCTTCCCCTTATAGTTCATAGTTCAAGGTCTTTACAATACCAATTTTATATGTATGTATGTCAAATATTATTCTAAATAGTGCATGGTATCCCATTGTGTTGATATACCGTATTTCACTTGTATAATCTGTTATCAGTTAACATTTGGGGTTATTTCTAGTCTTGGCTATTAAAAAATGCTGTAGTTAATGTCCTTGAACATTTACCTAGAAGTAGAGTTCCCAAAGGTATTGAATATTTTAGGTTTTGAAAAATACTGCTAAATTGCCCTCTAAGAGGTTTGATCAAATTTACATTCCCACTGACAATGAAATGACACTATCTAATTTATGACCAACCTAGATAGCATATTCGAAGCAGAGACATTACTTTGCCAACAAAGGTCCGTCTAGTCAAGGCTATGGTTTCTCCTGTGGTCATGTATGGATGTGAGAGTTGGACTGTGAAGAAAGCTGAGTGATGAAGAATTGATGTTTTTGAACTGTGGTGTTGGAGAAGACTCTTGAGAGTCCCTTGGACTGCAAGGAGATCCAACCAGTCCATTCTAAAGGAGATCGATCCTGGGTGTTCTTTGGAAGGAATGATGCTGAAGCTGAAACTCCAGTACTTTGGCCACCTCATGGGAAGAGTTGACTCATTGGGAAAGACTTTGATGCTGGGAGGGATTGTGGGCAGGAGGAGAAGGGGATGGCCGAGGATGAGATGGCTGGATGGCATCACTGACTTGATGGACGTGAGTTTGAGTGAACTCCGGGAGTTGGTGATGGACAGGGAGGCTTGGCGTGCTGCAGTTCGTGGGGACGCAGAGTCAGACATGACTGAGCAACTGAACTGAACTGAATCATCTTGTTTCGACTTAATACCTCTTGATTTTTACATTGTGTGTCTTTTCGTGTGCTTCATAGCCATTTATATTTCTTATGTGAATTGCCTGTTCATGTCCTTGGCCTGATTTATTGTTTTTCCTTATTAGTTTGGAAAGTTCTTTAGCAGTTTTGTATTGGGCCAAGGGGTATGTAAACTTAAAATTTTGGTGTGTGTGTAGCTCAGTCGTGCCTGACTCTTGTGACCCCATAGACTATAGCCTGCCAGGCTCTTCTGTCCATGGGATTCTCCAGGCAAGGATACTGGAGTGGGTTGCCATTTCCTGCTCCAGGGGATCTTCCCGACCCAGGAATTGAACCTGAGTCTCCTGCATTGCAGGTGGACTCTTTACCAAATGAGCTATGAGGGAAGCCCAAAATTTTGGTGGTAGCTGTTAATTGTGATTTGAATGGTCAGAGTGTCATTACAGCTTTTACTGCCTTATTTTATTCTGTTTCAGCTGTTGTGGTTTTATTAGAAATGGAAAAACGTTGGTGCATTCAGGCCCTGTTGTTTTGTTTTGACATTTGACTAAATGTCCAACAATTTATTTAAGGATGTCCAATATGACATTTTTTATGGTAACAAAAAATTATACAAAAGTTAAATGTTCATTGAAAAAGGATTGCTTACATTATCCACTCAACTAGGGAGTATCATGCAGCTCATAAAGTTTCTATATTATCTTGATTAATTTACAAGGAAGTATCTTCTTGACATATTGTTGGACATTAAAAACAGGATTTATAGAATAATATGTTTAGTATTGTCTTTTCATGTAAAATCATGAATACTATGAGTGTGTGTGGGCATAGAAAGGTTTCTGAAAGGATGTTTTCTGAAATGCAATAAATAACTGTCTCTGGGTCACAGGATTTTGAAATAATTTTTACTTTATATTTTTCTGACACTTGAGTTAGAATTTTTAATAAGATATATAGTATCTGAAAAAGTCTAGGAAAACATAAAGCTTTTTATACCTTACTGGGATAGAATAGGAGAAGGCAATGGCACCCCACTCCAGTACTCTTGCCTGGAAAATCCCATGGATGGAGGAGCCTGGTGAGCTGCAGTCCATGGGGTTACGAAGAATCGGACGTGACTGAGCGACTTCACTTTCACTTTTCACTTTCATGCATTGGAGAAGGAAATGGCAACCCACTCCAGTGTTCTTGCCTGGAGGATCCCAGGGATGGGGGAGCCTAGTGGGCTGCCGTCTATGGGGTCGCACAGGGTCGGATATGACTGAAGCGACTTAGCAGCAGCATGGATAGAATAAGTCCACTTGTAGGAATTTATCCTAAAAATATTTGTATAAGTGTGCAGAATGCACATATGAAGATAATTATGTGGTATTTGTGATAATGAGAGATAGGAAATAACCATAAATAATTGATTAAATAAATATAATTATATTGAATATTTGAAAAAACTATAGCTAGTGATGCCAAAAGCTCAGCCTCTGTACACCGGTGGCAAATCACACCTCAGACAGAGTTTGGGTGAAGTAGAAAAAAACAGCTTTATGGCTTTTCCAGGCAAAGGGAGACAGTGTGGGCCTTTGCCTTGGAAGTTCAGTTCAGTTCAGTTGCTCAGTCGTGTCCGACTCTTTGCGACCCCATGAATTGCAGCACGCCAGGCCTCCCTGTCCATCACCAATTCCCGGAGTTCACTCAAACTCATGTCCATCGAGTCAGTGATGCCATCCAGCCACCTTATCCTGGGTCGTCCCCTTCTCCTCCTGCCCTCAATCCCTCCCAGCATCAGAGTCTTTTCCAGTGAATCAACTATTTGCATGAGGTGGCCACAGTACTGGAGTTTCAGCTTTAGCATCATTCCTAACAAAGATCCCAGGGTTGATCTCCTTTAGAATGGACTGGTTGGATCTCCTTGCAGTCCAAGGGACTCTCAAGAGCCTTCTCCAACACCACAGTTCAAGAGCATAATTTCTTCGGCGCTCAGCCTTCTTCACAGTCCAACTCTCACATCCATACATGACCACTGGAAAAACCATAGCCTTGACTAGACGGACCTTAGTCAGCAAAGTAATGTCTCTGCTTTTGAATATGCTGTCTAGGTTGGTCATAACTTTTCTTCCAAGGAGTAAGCGTCTTTTAATTTCATGGCTGCAATCACCATCTGCAGTGATTTTGGAGCCCCCCAAAATAAAGTCTGACACTGTTTCCTCTGTTTCCCCATCTATTTCCCATGAAGTGACGGAACTGGATGCCATGATCTTCGTATTCTGAATCTTGAGCTTTAAGCCAACTTTTTCGCTCTCCTCTTTCACTTTCATCAAGAGGCTTTTTAGTTCCTCTTCACTTTCTGCCATGAGGGTGGTGTCATTTGCATATCTGAGGTTATTGATATTTCTCCCGGCAATCTTGTGTTTCTTCCAGTCCAGCATTTCTCATGATGTACTCTGCATATAAGTTAAATAAGCAGAGTGACAATATACAGCCTTGACATATTCCTTTTCCTATTTGGAACCAGTCTGTTGTTCCATGTCCAATTCTAACTGCTGCTTCCTGACCTGCATACAGATTTCTCAACAGACAGGTCAGGTGGTCTGGTATTCCCATCTCTCTCAGAATTGTCCACAGATTATTGTGATCCACACAGACAAAGGCTTTGGCATAGTCAATAAAGCAGAAATAGATGCTTTTCTCAAACTCTCTTGCTTTTTCCATGATCCAGCACATATTGGCAATTTGATCTTTGGTTCCTCTGCCTTTTCTAAAACCAGCTTAAACATCAGGGAGTTCACGGTTCACATATTGCTGAAGCCTGGCTTGGAGAATTTTGAGCATTACTTTACTAGCGTGTGAGATGAGTGCAATTGTGCGGTACTTTGAGCATTCTTTGGCATTGCCTTTCTTTGGGATTGGAATGAAAACTGACCTTTTCCAGTCCTGTGGCCACTGCTGAGTTTTCCACACTTGCTGGCATATTGAGTGCAGCACTTTCACAGCATCATCTTTCAGGATTTGAAATAGCTCTACAGGAATTCCATCACCTCCACTAGCTTTGTTCGTAGTGATG
This sequence comes from Oryx dammah, assembly GCF_014754425.2. Classification (NCBI taxonomy): domain Eukaryota; kingdom Metazoa; phylum Chordata; class Mammalia; order Artiodactyla; family Bovidae; genus Oryx; species Oryx dammah. The sequence goes on from NW_024071363.1 coordinate 7,407, forward strand.
CTTTCTAAGGCCTACTTGACTTCACATTCCAGGATGTCTGGCTCTAGATGAGTGATCACACCATCGTGATTATCCGGGTCGTGAAGATCCTTTTTGTACAGTTCTTCTGTGTATTCTTGTCACCTCTTCTTAATATCTCCTGCTTCTGTTAGGTCCATACCATTTCTGTCCTTTATTGAGCCCATCTTTGCATGAAACGTTCCCTTGATATCTCTAATTTTCTTGAAGAGATCTCTAGTCTTTCCCATTCTCTTCTTTTCCTCTATTTCTTTGCATTGATTGCTGAAGAAGGCTTTCTTATCTCTTCTTGCTATTCTTTG
>NW_024071364.1:0-7724 GCF_014754425.2 Oryx dammah
TATTTGTATAAGGTTCTGTACTGTTTCCAAAACATTACCTCCTTCAATGCTCAGAACAGCCCCTTAAGGTGGGAATGATTATTATGACCATTGTACAGTAGTAGCCCCTTCTGTAATGTAATCAACCATGTCCACTGCCCCACCTGGACTCTACTTTGATTTCATGAGAATCATACTTTTCTTGACTTTCTCTTCTGCATTCCAGCCAAGTGAAGAAGTGATTATCTGCCGGTCACTATTGAACACTCCACTCTGGAGATTAGGTCTCCAACATAGATAACTTCAGCCCTTCCCTGTGCTGTTGTCCCTTTCTAGAATGGCTTTCTTTCCTCTTTCACCACAATCCTACTAATTTTTTTTTTTCCAAACACAGCTCAAATGCAACTCCCTCCAGGAATCCTTCAGTGATCAGCCCTTTCCACCACAATCTCTCTTAGTATACAGTCTGTACATTTCATTCAGCCTGGTCATCTCTGGCTTTGTAGTGCTGGCTCTCCTTCAACTCACATATGTCCCTTTTTCTCAGTTAGACTAGAGCTCACAGAGGCAGCTAGGTCTTGAGTTTCTTGGCAAGCCCTGAATAAATGGTCTCTTAGCTTTCCCTTAGTAGGTGCTCAATAATTATTTTGCTGATTTCATAATGATAATCTAACCTCACAGCTGTAAAACATTGTCTTTTCAAATAGATATTATCTCATACATATTATCTCACTTTTGCTTCATAGCAGACAGACAAGATTTTACTTTTCTCATTTTCACGGTAAAGTAATTTGAAGGCCAGGGAGGCTAAGTAAGCTGTCTCAGGTCACACATCTCAGAATTCAGCCCAGCCCTCTGGACTCGAAGCCCCAGATTCTTTATCCTAGAACACACTGATTCTACTGGAAGGTACCAATGGCTGGGAGTAATGCTAATAACATTCCTATAAAGACCTTGTCTTGATCCTATCACTGGAGCAAAAGCAATAAAGAGTGACAAGAGGCTGTATCCACAGTTGAGATTGGGAAGGCAGGTAAATTCATACACTCTGTGCCAAGAAGTGCCTGGTGCTTATCAGATGGGCGGTGATGACTGTGTTATATCCCCTGTGAGGAGGACACTTGGAACTGAACAAAATGTTGTCCTCCACCAAGACCAGCATGGCTCAATCCTCAGCAGAAGTGGGGCAGTCCAGCAGGCACGGGGTGAATGAGAGAGAGCACTAAGAAGCAAGAAAGGTGTGTTCAAGATCCAGTTCTGCTCCAATCTAGCTGTGTGACCACAGGGAAGGTAACCAGCCTCTCTGAGGCTGTACTTCCTTCCTCATTAGTCAATGTCCAATGACAAGGCCTCTCATAGACCCTATGTTTCATGAACTGGTGATCCACAAACCAAATTTGGGGCAGAAACATATTTGCTTGGGCCCAAATACTGTTTAAAATTGTTTTGATATGGTAAGCAACACTTAAAAATCTGAATCAGTAGAAATATTCAGATTTCCAAGCTTTCTAGAAAAAAATAGGAAGACCTGGCAACATTAAAAAAGTGGAAGACTTCACATAAACTTTGATTTCCAGTCTTTCTAGAAAACAATATCTGGATATACATGATTATTTTTGTTAATTGTTTATTCTTTACAATATAATATGATAGGTTTTGATAAGTAGCACAGAGAAAATATAAAGGAGATAGGGAGTTCTGAAGTAGTAGGGGAGGGGAATCCTGCAAGGCCTACAGTTAACAAGCTGCTCTGAGAAAGCCTTACTGCCAAAGGAAGCTATTCCCAGGACCCCAGTGGGCTGGAGTCCAGGTGTTTCAGCTCCCTTTAGATGGCACATGTAGGAGAAAGGATTAGGAGTGCTAATACCGTTTACATACCAAGTGGGGAGTAAGAAGACACTGACCTTGGCTGATGTGAATTGAAACACAGTTTTAAGCTTATTCTTTGATTTCACAAAGGCAACAAAAGAGTTTCAAATGGTAAAATAAGTATCAAAGTCTGAGAGAAGGAGAGGAGAGAATTGTATTTACAAAGCCTTGACTAATCAAGAGCAACTAAACACTGTCATTCACCCAGATGCATTTTCTGTCTAATGGGGGTCAAAGCAATTAGCCTGATACCTGTAGCAATATCCTGCCTTGCCCTTACATCTCAGGCCAGGGCCATTACAAGGTATCAGAACTCATTCTAATTAGAAAACAACCAACTCTGTCAACCCAAGCACAGGATGGCAGAGACGTGAAGAGGAGAAATGGATCCTACTCCACTCTCTTGTTGGCCATTTATTGTCTGGGCTGGGATCTGACAGGTGATTTCTCTGCATACCAGTGTCTCCAAATGGAACATAGTATCCATTAGTACACCCCAACATTTTGGATCATGATCTACAGTAAAAAGTTTGTCATTCATAAAGCACACATTACTAAATATATATATATATATATATATATATATATATATATAAAGATAGACAACAAACATATCATGAAGCAATCCTTACCCTTACTGTGTGTATTGTGCATTATTATTTCCCACTTCATCCCCCCCCCCTTTTTAAATCCTGATCACTACTCACTAACTTGATTTTCTTAGCAGTGGGTAATAATTAGCAGCTTGAAAAACACTGCTTCAGACCAACATTTCCCAAATCTGGTGCCACATCAGAATCCCTTGGAGTCCTTGTTAAATACATATACTTGTGCTCCCTTCCAAACCTACAGAATCAGAATTTCTTCAGCGTGAGACCTAAGAATCTATATTTTCTTTTACCAAGAACCAGCAATACACTGGCATTAAGACATCACAGTTCTCCTCAAGACGTAGAAGCATATAACAGCAGTAACAGTCATTACTATCAAACACCTACTTCATGCCAGTGCTGCCAGCATAAGAACTTTCCATTCGTTGACTCACTTAAATCCTCACAGCAACTCCACTTTATAGATGAGGAAACTGAGGCTCAGAGAGCCTCCACTTTATAGATGAGGAACTGAGCACAGAGACATAGATAGAGAGGTCAAGGAAGTGGTGGGGTGATGATTCATGGGGGCTCTGTTCCCACCCTTGCTGATCCCTCCACCGTCTCCCCTCTGTAGTTCCAGAGACCTTGGATCCATGCTAGATGTTCTATACCAATTCAAGTTCAAGGCCATACCCCAAGGGGTCCAACCGACAAAGGCAAGGAGAAGGTGTAAAACAAAACAATAAGAGTTGCACTTATATTGAATTTTAACTGTCCAAAGCATATGTGTGTTTATTTTCTCCACATTTATTCCCTTCAGGTATTCTGTGAGGCAGAAAGTGTTAGTCAAAGTGTTAATTGCTCAGTTGTGTCTGACTCTTTGCAACCTCATGGACTGTAGCCCACCAGGCTCCTCTGTCCATGGAATTCTCCAGGTAAGAATACTGGAGTATCCATTCCTTTCTCCAGAGGGTCTTCACACCCCAGGTATCAAACCCAGGTATCCTGCATTTCAGGCAGATTCTTTACCATCTGAGCCACCAGGAAAGATGGCAGAAGAAGCAGAAAAAAAAAAATACAGAGACACAAAGAGGGAAAGTGACTTACCCAAGGTCTGACAGCAAATCAAAGAAAAGCTATCCCAGGCAGGGTCTACTACTAACTTCCCCAGGCAGGGTCTACTACTGCTCTTGGGCTGGCTTCCTCCAGAGTTTCAAGTCTATCTCCCTTTAAGGTAGAAAAGGAAGAAGAGCTGGTCCTTTCTGCCTCGCTCTTTACAGGATTTACTATCAACTTCTGAAACGAGCACACTCTGTATACACACTGCCTGAGGGACAGGTTGCCCCCAGCCTCCTACACAAGGCTGTACTGAAAACTGGCAGTATTTCTGTTTTTGCCGTGTAATTTGGAAACAGAAAACTCTGCACCATGCTTCAAAGAAAACTAATGGATTCAAGGATGAAAGGAAAAGGCATTATCCCTCCCACACAAGGTAAATGCCACCAGCCAAGAGTGAGGCAGTGTTTGGAAGTCACTGCCGAGCAAAATGTTGTGAACCCATGGAAAGCCAAGGTGGTGGACTAGATCAATCTCTCTGATGGCAAAAAGGGGCTGGAGGGATGAATGACCCCCATTTAGCTTCCTTGGCTGAGACCCTTCCTCTGTTGAGAACATCCCTTCTGTTTCTGCCACAGAAAGGGGTGTTGTTCGCAATGTGTATACATTTATGTGACACATGACTAGCTCTTTATCAAACACTCTTATTGATTCGAACATTTTTCTTCATCCCTTCCCCTTCACAATGCAGGCTGTTCCCTCTCTCCCCTTAACAGATCCCAAGGATCAACTAATACACACACTATTTAGTGAAAATAAAAGCAAGCCATCCTTCTCTCGGCCTCCGTCTCCCCATCTCTAAAGGCAATTGTTGTTGTTTAGCAGCTAAGTCATGTTCAATTCTGTAACCCGCCAGGCTCCTCTGTCCATGGGATTCTCCAGACACGAATATCTCTAGGAAATCTTCCCGACCCAGGGATCGAAACCGAGTTTCCTGTGTCGCCTGCATTGGCAGGCAGGGTCTTTACCATGCACCACCTGGGAAGCCCACATAAAGTCAACGAGTTAAACCAAATGGTCTGTTAGGTCCCTTCTCTAGTTCTAGGATTCGGATAAAATATGTAGGTAAAGCCCTACGTATAGCCCACAAATGTGACTCAGGGTCTAAGCAGGGAGGGGAAAACTGATTTCAAATTGTGTTTTAAACAGTTGTCTTTTGTTAAAGGGGCCCAAAAGGTGGGATAAAGGAAAAAAGAAACATTTCTATTGTGCCCATGATCGGGCTATCATCCTAACAACGAAGGTCACTCTCCTTTTTTCTGTCTCTTGCTTTACTTTTGTTCTCTCTACACGTGGCCAGGGTTGCAAAGCCTGCCTAGTCAGGTGCCTCTTCCCTGCATGTCAATTTTACACCCCAGGTAAAGGTGCAGAGAGCAATCTGGCCCTGTAATAGCTGAGGTTACAGCCACGCAGAGCTTCAAGTTAATGCCAGTCTCACCTCCACGGAAGCATTCCACTTGATGTCAGAAAAATTGGAAGAGGTGTTAAATTTGCTTTGTGATTGCAACTCCCTTTTAGTTGGGGGAGGCTGGCTTAGGATTTGATGGTTTTATAGATTTCAGTATCAAGAAAGTAGAAAAGATCTCAGCTTTTTCATTTACATTGTCAATCACCGAGGTGGCTCCTTCCCCAAGGGGATGCTGACTAGATCTGCACTTGCTGCGGTTTTGCCAACACAGCATGGGCACCTCTCCCACCTGCTTCCTGGGGCTGGGTTCAAGATGATGAGATTGCATAAGGGAAACACTTCCAGGGCATTTAAAAAAAAACTGAGGAAATAAAAATATTCTCACCCTTCCACAGTACAGCAGATGCACTTCAGTCAAACCGCCACCATTTGAATCAAGTTACAGAATCTCCTGGGTCTCAGGTTGCTCATCGTCAAGTGGGAATAATATTAATAATACCTCCAAAGGTTATTGTGGAGAGTAAATGGGTAAAGTGCCTAAAGCAATGCCCCACCACATGCTAATGCCTCAATAACTGCAGTTATGCTGACTATTATTATTTCTCTTGGCCAAACCAGTCTCTAACCAGCATTTTCTGGTCATCTCATTTCACCTGAGTGAAAGTCACTCAGTCGTGTCTGACTCTTTGCAACCCCATGGAATTCTCCAGGATAGAATACTGGAGTGGGTAGCTGTTCCTTTCTCTAGGGAATCTTCCCAACCCAGGGACTGAACCCAGGTCCCCCACACTGCATGCAGATTCTTTACCAGTTGATCTACCAGGGAAGCCCTCTCATTTCACCAGAGGATCTAAAAGCACACTAGCGATGAAGTTGTCTTGGAGCCATTTGGGTGGGTTGAAGCTGCCCATTTTCCAGTTGCTGCCCTGCCATTTACTCACTCAGCAAATATTTATTGACCACCTATTACACAGCAGGCAGGGTACTAGGTGATGACATGCTAGTGAAGAAGATAAAGTCTTTGCTTCATAGTGTAAACACTCTAGAAGGGTTGGAGAGGGTACACAGTATGTAGACAAGAAATACAATGAATGAGACAGGAATGAGCTCTCATGATCCAGAGATCTAAAGCCAGTAAGGCTGGGGTTGGGGTTGGGGTTGGGGCATGGGAAAGGGTGGTGTGAGATGAAACTGCAGGGGAAGGCAGGGGCCAGATCATCAGAGCCTTTCAGGCCAGGTGAGGAGTTTTTTCTTCATCCTAAGAACACTGGGAAATAAATGGAAGGTTTCAAGCAAAGGATCAATACACTACGTGTGGCTGAGAGGAAGAGGAACATTGTAGGCGAAAAATTATAAGTCATGCTTTGGACAGTGTGCATCGACTCTGGCTGCCCAGCTAAGCAGCTGATCTATCAGTTTCTGTATTTTAAGTTCCTTCCCACTGAGGATCTCAAAGCATGAGGGGCCTTTGGAAAATTGGTAATCCCTGCTCCTTAGCTTTGGCTCAGCAGGTTTCTTTTTGTGCCTCCTTTGGCCGAAGATGAAATAATGATTTCAGTTTGTTCCTACCAGTTTTTCAAGATTCTTCATTTACAGGCTCCTGGTACCTCTTAATCAGTCTCTCTCTCTCACATACATGCACGTGCTCATGTGCATGCTCTCACACACAGACACACACACACACTTATCATTTCCCAATGTCCCTTTTTATCTGATCACTCTTTGTCATGACCTGAAAACCTTCCACTTTGGGGCCTACACCTTCATCCGAGGACAAGGATTCTCCATCTGCTGCCACCAAGAAATCGCCCAGAGTTTCACAGCTTCACCCAAACCCTCTCCCCGTGACAGGAGAAAGGTACTTGGAGCAGAGCCAAGTGAGAAAACGAGTCAAGCACTGAGAAATTAAAGAAAGTAATGTTGACTGGGGCAGGGGGATTAATCAGGAAATCTTAAGGTCACTGTGATCTCTTTGATTGCATTAACATCTAGTAGCAGAAGAGTACAGATTGATCAGTGTTACAGCAGCAGGGAGGGGGAATGAACCTGGAAGTCTAATGCCCAGAGTTCCATCTTCCATAGCCTTCAAGCCAGTGGCTCAGCTGATAAAGAATCCACCTGTCAGTGCGGGAGACACAGGAGATGCGAGTTTGATCCCTGGGTCGGGAAGATCCCCTGGAGAAGGAAATGGCTACCCACTCCAATATTCTTGCCTGGGAAACCCCATGGACAGAGGAGCCTTGCAAGCTACAGTCCATGGGGTCACAAAGCCAGACATCTGCCATAGAGAGAATTAATGCCAGTAGATGAAGGCAGATCTCTTCATTCCTGAGCCAGTCACACTCCATTAGAACCCACTTCCTCCCTAGATGTGTATCAGGTCATCTATGTTCCGTGCTACGTCATTTCAGTCATGTCTGACTCTTTGTGACCCCATGGACTCCTCTGGCTCCATGGAGCTCACCAGGCTCCTCTGTCCATAGGGAAGAATGTTCTCCAGGCAAGAATACTGGAGTGGGTTGCCATGCCCTCCTCCAGGGGATCTTCCCAACCCAGGGATCGAACCCACGTCTTTTACAAGTCCTGCACTCACAGGTGTGTTCTTTACCAGTAGGCACCAAATATCTTTCATTAAATTGCCCCCTTACACACTGTGCCTGTTCTTCACATTCAATCAGACTATCCTTTTCCTCCAAATATCCCTTTCTCCAGATGGCTTAGGGAAGACTTTTGAAGAACAAATCACTCATGGTGAGTCA
>NW_024071365.1:0-7707 GCF_014754425.2 Oryx dammah
GGGACCTGCCGCAACTCGAGAAAATCCAGGAGGTTCTACCCTCCAGGAGAGATGAGGCCCTTTTCCGCTGAGGCCTCTCGAGGCAAATCACCCCTTCCCTCTTGAACGTCGAAACGGTCCTTCACACCCATGCTGCAACTCAAGAAGATCCTCGACATACCTGCCTCCACTCGAGAGGAACAGCGAGGGTCCCGCCCACATCCAGAGGAGCCCCGTTTCCTCCTCATAGCTCGAGATGAGGGTTCTTTACCCTGCTTCATCCCGAAAGGATTCCCTGCTTTCCTGTCGCATCTCGGAGGAGGCGCTCTCCACAGGAAAGTCGAGAGGAACTCCAGGCGTCGTGCCACCATTCCCAATGTGCACAAAATGTCTCAGTCCACTCCAGAATAACCTGATTTCCCTGCATTTCCTCGACATGCACGTCGAGTATCGACTCACACCAAAGTGGCAGGTGTGACAGCCCTGTCAGAAAGCCTCATGGGAAAGCCTCTAAAGAATGCTACAGATCCCTGTTATCAAGGCGCCGGGAAGCCTGCCACGGCTGCTCCAGCTAGTGAGGAAAGCGTACATGCATTTTCCCACTCGAGACGAGGACTGACTCCCCTGTGGAGCCTCCAGAAGTACCCCAAGATCCATGTCAGCACTGGAGAGGAATCCTCAGGTTCCGTCATGGACTCCACACGAGGTCTTCGGCCCGGGCACCGACTGCAGAGGAATCCCGACAGGCCCCTCGCAACTTCCATGGAGACTGGCCTGTCCTGAGGCCACATGGGAGGCTCCCAGAGTTCCCCGTCATAACTCGAAAAGGTCCCGCCGCAACTCGAGAATATCCAGGAGGTTCTCCCTTCCAGGCGAGATGAGGCCCTTTTCCGCTGAGGCGTCTCGAGGCAAATCACCCCTTCCCTCTTGAACTTCCAAAGGGTCCTTCACACCCTTGCTGCAACTCAAGAAGTTCCCCGACATTCCCGACTCCACTCGACAGGAACACCGAAGGTCCCGCCCACATCAAGAGGTGCCCCGTTTCCCCCTCATAGCTCGAGATGAGGGTTCCTTTCCCGGCTTCATCGGGAAACGATTCCCGGCTTTCCTGTCGCATCTCGGAGGAGGTGCTCTCCACAGGAAAGTCGAGAGGAACTCCAGGGGTCGTGCCACCATTCCCAATGTGCACAAAATATCTCAGTCCACTCCAGAAGAACCTGATTTCCCTGCACTTCCTCGACATTCACGCCGAGGAACGACTCATATCACAGTGGCACATATGACAGCACTGTAGGAAAGCCTCGTGGGAAAGCCTTCAAAGAATGCCATAGATCCCTGTATCATGGCGCCGGGAAGCCTGCCACAGCTGCTCCAGCTCGTGAGGAAAGCGGACGTGCATGTCCCTACGCGAGACGAGGACTGACTCCAGTGTGGAGACTTCAGAAGTACCCCAAGATCCATGTCAGAACTGGAGAGGAATCCTCAGGTGGCATCATAGACTCCACACGAGATCTTCGGCCATGGCACGGACTGCAGAGGAAACCCGACAGGCCCCTCTCAAATCGCATGGAGACTGGCCTGTCCTGAGGCCACAAGGGAGGGTCCCAGAGGTCCCTGTCGTAACTCGAAAAGGTCCCGCCGCAACTAGAGAATACCCAGGAGGTTCTCCCCTCCAGGCGAGATGAGGCCTTTTCCGCTGAGGCGTCTCGAGGCAAATCACCCCTTCCCACTTGAACTTCCAAAGGGTCCTTCACAGCCTTGCTGCAACTCAAGAAGTTCCCCGACTTACCCGCCTCCATTCGAGAGGAACACCGAGGGTACCGCCCACATCAAGAAGAGACCCGTTACCTCCTCATAGCTCGAGATGAGGGTTCCTTTCCCTGCTAGGTCGGGCAAAGTGTTCCGGCTTTCCTGTCGCATCTCGGAGGAGGCGCTCTCTACTGGAAAGTCGAGAGGAATTCGAAGGGTCGTGCCACCATTCCCAATGTGCACAAAATGTGTCAGTCCACTCCGAAAGAACCAGGTTTCCCTGCACTTCCTCGACATGCAGGCCCAGGATCTACTCACAACACAGTGACACGTGTGACAGCCCTGTCGGAAAGCCTCGTGGGAAAGCCTCAAAAGAATGCCACAGATCCCTGTATCAAGGCGCCGGGAAGCCTGCCACGGCTGCTCCAGCTCCTGAGGAAAGCGGACGTACATGTCCCCACTCGAGACGAGGACTGACTCCCCTGTGGAGCCTCCAGAAGTACCTCCAAGATCCATGTCAGCACTGGAGAGAAATCCTGAGGTTCCGTCATAGACTCCGCACGAGGTCTTAGGCCTCGGCACCGACTGAAGAGGAATCCCGATAGGCCCCTCGCTACTCGCATGGGGACTGGCCTTGCCTGAGGCCAGAAAGGAGGGTCCCAGAGGGCTCCGTCGTAACTCGAGAAGGTCCCGCCGCAACTCGAGAATATCCAGGAAGTTCTGCCCTGCAGGCGAGATGAAGCCCTTTTCCGCTGAAGCGTCTCGAGGCAAATCACCCCTTCAATCTTGAACTTCGAAAGGGTCCTTCACAGCCTTGCTGCAACTCAAGAAGATCCCCGACTTACCCGCCTCCACTCGAGAGGAACACCGAGGCTCCCGCCCACATCAAGAGGTGCCCCGTTTCCTCCTCATAGTTCTAGATGAGGGTTCCTTTCCCTGCTAGGTAGGGCAAGGATTCCCGGCTTTCCTGTCGCATCTCGGAAGAGGCGCTCTCCACAGGAAAGTCGAGAGGAACTCCAGGGGTCGTGCCACCATTCCCAATGTGCACAAAATGTCTCAGTCCACTCCAGAAGAACCTGATTTCCCTGAATTTCCTCGACATGAACGCCAAGGATCGACTCAAACCACAGTGACACGTGTGACACCCTTGTCGGAAAGCCTCGTGGGAAAGCCTTCAAAGAATGCCACAGATCTCTGTAGCAAGGCGCCGGGAAGCCTGCCACGGCTGCTCCAGCTCTTATGGAAAGCGGACATACATATCCCCACTCGAGACGAGGACTGACTCCGCTGCGGAACCTCCAGAAGTACCACAAGTTTCATGTCAGCACTTGAGAGGAATCCTCAGGTTCCGTCATAGACTCCGTACGAGGTCTTAGGCCCCGGCCGCGACTGCCTAAAATCCCGACAAGCCCTTCGGAACTCGCATGGAGACTGGCCTTTCCTGAGGCCAAACGGGAGGGTCCCAGAGTTCCCCGTCTTAACTCGAGAGGTCCCGCCGCAACTCGAGAATATCCAGGAGGTTCTCCCCTCCAGGCGAGATGAGGCCCTTTTCCGCTGAGGCTTCTCGAGCCAAATCACCCGTTCCCTCTTGAACTTCAAAAGGATCCTTCACAACCTTGCTGCAACTCAAGAAGTTACCCGATATACCCGCCTCCACTCGACAGGAACACCGAGGGTCCCGCCCACATCAAGAGGAGCACCGTTTCCTCCTCATAGCTCGAGATGATGGTTCCTTTCCCTGCTAGGTCGGGCAAGGATTCCCAGCTTTCCTTTCGCATCTCGGAAGAGGCGCTTTCCACAGGAAAGTCGAGAGGAACACCAGGGGTCATGCCACCATTACCAATGAGCACAAAAGGTCTCAGTCCACTCCAGAAGAACCTGATTTCCCTGCACTTCCTCGACATGCACGCCAAGGATCGACTCAAACCACAGTGACACGTGACACCCATGTTGGAAAGCTTCGTGGGAAAGCCCCCAAAGAATGCCACAGATCTCTGTATCAAGGCGCCGGGAAGCCTGCCACAGCTGCTCCTGCTCGTGAGGAAAGCGGACTTGCATGTCCCCACTCGAGACGAGGACTGACTCCCCTGTGGAGCCTCCAGAAGTACCCCAAGATCCATGTCAGCACTGGAGAGTAATCCTTAGGTTCCATCATAGACTCCACACGAGGTCTTAGGCCTCGGCACAGACTGCAGAGGACTTCCGACAGGACCCTCGCAAGTCGCATGGAGACTGGCCTTTCCTGAGGACACAGGGGAGTGTCTCAGAGGTCCCCTTTTAACTCGAGAAGTCCCACCGCAACTCTAGAATATCCAGGAGGTTCTCCCCTCCAGGCGAGATGAGGCCCTTTTCCGCTGAGGCGTCTCAAGGCAAATCACCCCTTCCCTCTTGAACTTCGAAAGGGTCCTTCACACACTTGCTGCAACTCAAGAAGTTCCCCGATATACCCGCCTCCACTCGATAGGAACACTGAGGTTTCAGACCACATCAGGAGGAGCCCTGTTTCCTCCTCATAGCTCGAGATGAGGGTTCCTTTCCCTGTTTCGTCGGGAAAGGATTCCCTGCTATCCTGTCGCATCTCGGAGGAGGCGCTCTCCACAAGAAAGTCGAGAGGAACTCCAGGGGTCGTGCCACCATTCCCAATGTGCACAAAATGGCTCAGTCCACTCCAGAAGAACCTGATTTCCCTGCACTTCCTCGACATGCACGCCGAGGAGCGACTCTCACCACAGTGACACGTGTGACAGCCCTGTCGGAAAGCCTCGTGGGAAAGCCTCCAAAGAATGCCACAGATCCCTGGATGAAGGCGCCGGGAAGCTTGCCACGGCTTCTCCAGCTCTTGAGGAAAGCGGACGTGCATGTCCCCACCCGAGACGAGGACTCACTCCGCTGTGGAACCTCCAGAAGTACCCCAAGATCCATGTCAGCACTGGAGAGGAATCCTCAGGTTCCGTCATAGACTCCACACGGGGTCTTAAGCCCCGGCACCGACTGCAGCGGAATCCGACTGGCCCCTCGCAACTCGCATGGAGACTGGCCTGTCCTGAGGCCACAAGACAGGGTCCCAGAGGTCCCCATCGTAACTCGAGAAGGTCCCACCGCAACTCGAGAATATCCAGGATGTACTCCCCTCCAGGCGAGATGAGGCCGTTTTCCATTTAGGCGTCTCGAGGCAAATCACCCCTTCCCTCTTGAACTTCGAAAGGGTCCTTCACACCCTTGCTGCAACTCAAGAAGTTCCCCGATATACCTGCCTCCACTCGATAGGAACACTGAGGTTCCCGACCACTTCAAGAGGTGCCCCGTTTCCTCCTCATAGTTCGAAATGAGGGTTCCTTTCCCTGCTTCGTCGGGAAAGGATTCCCTGCTTTCCTGTCGCATCTCGGAGGAGGCGCTCTCCACAGGAAAGTCGAGAGGAACTCCAGGGGTCGTGCCACAATTCCCAATGTGCAAAAAAAGTCTCAGTCCACTCCAGAAGAACCTGATTTCCCTGCACTTCCTCGACATGCACGCCGAGGATCGACTCACACCACCGTGGAACGTGTGACAGCCCTGCTGGAAAGCCTCGTGGGAAAGCCACCAAAGAATGCCAGAGATCCCTGTATCAAGGAGCCGGGAAGCCTGACATGGCTGCTCCAGCTCGTGATGAAAGCGTACATGCGTGTCCCCACTCTAGACGAGGACTGACTCCCCTGTGGAGCCTCCAGAAGTACCCCAAGTTCCATGTCAGCACTGGAGAGGTATCCTCAGGTTCCGTCATAGACTCCACACGAGGTCTTCGGCCCCGGCTCCGACTGCAGAGGAATCCCGAGAGGCCCCTCGCAACTCGCAGGGAGACTGGCCTGTCCTGAGGCCACAAGGGAGGCTCCCAGAGTTCCCCGTTTTAACTCGAAAAGGTCCCGCCGCAACTCGAGAATATCCAGGAGGTTCTCCCTTCCAGGCGAGATGAGGCCCTTTTCCGCTGAGGCGTCTCGAGGCATATCATCCCTTCCCTATTGAACTTCCAAAGGGTCCTTCACACCCTTGCTGCGACTCAAGAAGTTCCCAGGCATTCCCGCCTCCACTCGACAGGAACACTGATGGTCCCGCCCACATCAGGAGGAGCCCCGTTTCCTCCTCATAGCTCGAGATGAGGGTTCCTTTCCCTGCTTCGTCGGGAAAGGATTCCCGGCTTTCCTGTCGCATCTCGGAGGAGGCGCTCTCGACAGGAAAGTCGATAGGAACTCCAGGAGTTGAGCCACCATTCCCAATGTGCAAAAAAAGTCTCAGTCCACTCCAGAAGAACCTGATTTCAATGCACTTCCTCGACATGCACGCCGAGGAGCGACTCTCACCACAGTGGCACTTGTGACAGCCCTGTCGGAAAGCCTCGTGGGAAAGCCCCCAAAGAATGCCACAGATCCCTGTATCAAGGAGCCGGGAAGACTGACATGGCTGCTCCAGCTCCCGAGGAAAGTGGACTTGCATGTCCCCACTCGAGACGAGGACTGACTCCCCTGTGGAGCCTCCAGAAGTACCACAATATCCATGTCAGCACTGGAGAGGAATCCTCAGGTTCCGACATAGACTCCACACGAGGTCTTCGGCCCGGGGACGGACTGCAGCGGAATCCCGACGGGCACCTCGCCCCTCGCATGGAGACTGGCCTGTCCTGAGGCCACAAGGGAGGGTCCCAGAGGTCCCCATCGTAACTCGAGAAGGTCCCGCCACAACTCGAGAATACCCAGGAGGTTCTCCCCTCCAGGCGAGATGAGGACCTTTTCTGCTGAGGCGTCTCAAGGCAAATCACCCCTTCCCTCTTGCACTTCGAAAGGGTCCTTCACACCCTTGCTGCAACTCAAGAATTGCCCTGACATACCCGCCTCCACTCGAGAGGAACACCGAGGGTCCTGCCCACATCAAGGGGAGCCACGTTTTCTCCTCATAGCTCGAGATGAGGGTTCCTTTCCCTCCTAGGTCGGGCAAGGTTTTCCGGCTTTCCTGTCGCATCTCGGAGGAGGCGCTCTCCACTGGAATGTCGAGAGGAATTCCAGGGGTCGTGCCACCATTCCCAATGTGCACAAAATGTCTCAGTCCACTCCAGAAGAACCTGATTTCCCTGCACTTCCTCGACATGCACGCCCAGGATCTACTCACACCACAGTGACACGTGTTACCGCCCTGTCGGAAAGCCTCGTGGGAAAGCCTCAACAGAATGCCACAGATCCCTGTATCAAGGCGCCGGGAAGCCTTCCACGGCTACTCCAGCTCGTGAGGAAAGCGGACGTGCATGTCCCCACTCGAGACGAGGACTGACTCCCCTGTGGAGCCTCCAGAAGTACCTCCAAGTCCATGTCAGCACTGGAGAGAAATCCTGAGGTTCCGTCATAGACTCCGCACGAGGTATTAAGCCTCGGCACCGACTGCAGAGGAATCCCGACAGGCCCTTCGGAACTCGCATGGAGAATGGCCTTACCTGAGCCCACAAGGGAGGTTCCCAGAGGTTCCCGTCGTAACTCGAATAGGTCCCGCCTCAACTCGAGAATCTCCAGGAGGTTCTCCCCTCCAGGCGAGATGAGGCCCTTTTCCGCTGAGGCGTCTTGAGGCAAATCACCCATTCCCTCTTGAACTTCGAAAGGGTCCTTCACAACCTTTCTGCAACTCAAGAAGTTCCCCAAAATACCTGCCTCCACTCCAGAGGAACACCGAGGGTCCCGCCCACATCAAGAGGAGCCCCGTTTCCTCCTCATAGCTCGAGATGAGGGTTCCTTTGCCTGCTAGGTCGGGAAAGGATTCCCGGCTGTCCTGTTTCAACTCGGAGGAGGCGCTCTCCACAGGAAAGTCGAGAGGAACTCCAGGGGTCGTGTTACCATTCCATATGTGCACAAAATGTCTCAGTCCACTCCAGAAGAACCTGATTTCCCTGCACTTCCTCGACATGCACGCCGAGGATCGACTCATACCACCGTGGAACGTGTGACAGCCCTGCTGGAAAGCCTC
>NW_024071366.1:0-6065 GCF_014754425.2 Oryx dammah
GCTGTTAGGACCATACGATTTCTGTGCTTTCTTGAGCCCTTCTTTGCGTGAAATAGGCTATTGGTAACTGTAAGTTTCTTGAAGAGACCTCTAGTCTTTCCCATTCTATTGTTTTCCTCTATTTCTTTGCACTGATCTCTGAGGAAGGCTTTCTTTGCTCTCCTTGCTATTCTTTGGAACTCAGCATTCACATTGTGTTACAGGTCCCAGGCTTTTTGCAGTGAGGACAGTGTAGTCCTGCCCCCTGCTGAACGCTTGTGTTTACTACACCCAGGCCTTCGTTTCTTTCTCTCTCTCTCTTTTGCTCTCTTGCAGAATGAGGTCAATGCTATCAAATGGTGCCGGGGTCCAGCCCCAGTAGGTCCAGGGAAATTCAAAGGGTGAACGGCGTAGGCGAGGAAAAGTTATCTATTTAGAAATATAAGATTAGATTAGGATGAAATAGTGTATTAGGGAAATTTAGTGGAGAAAAGAGGCTGAATAACTTGGTTTACATGGGAAGCCAATAAAAGGACAAGAGATTAGCACCATCTGCGTTGGGCCACCGGCACCCATTTGAATATCAGAGAGGGCCCCACCTTGGGCTCTCTCTCTGTCACAGTACTTAAAAGCCGGGGCAAGTAAGTAGACATGGCGAGCCTCCACACCCCTGATGGGAATTCAGCCTGAAAATAGAGTAGAGAGGAGATACGAGGGAAACCAGTCCAGCGACTGGCCCATCGCCTATTGTCCAGAAAGGCCTTTTATACCTTATTTTGTACCTAGACATCAATGTATAATA
This sequence comes from Oryx dammah, assembly GCF_014754425.2. Taxonomy (NCBI): domain Eukaryota; kingdom Metazoa; phylum Chordata; class Mammalia; order Artiodactyla; family Bovidae; genus Oryx; species Oryx dammah. Next base: position 782 of record NW_024071366.1, read on the forward strand.
AAAAATTATGCAGCATCAGCAGCCCTAACTCTTATCAAAACCAGACTTTCTTTCTGCATACCTAGTTGTATACACAGTCTTAGGTGATTTACATCATCCTCTGGCCAGAGGGCCAATTAACATTTTATGGCCCTTTTCTGATAAGGATTTGGCAATCAGAAGACTTGTGATGTTCTTCCCAAAGTCTGGTGCCACTCTCAGAAAGCACTAAATAAAGTTACATTATTACATAGCAAGGACATAAGAGGAATGCATTGATATATAACAAAGAAAAGTAATTAACTCAAAAGTCTAGGGTTGCTAACATCAACACTACTATATTCTTATTCCTATATCCCAGTAAGTCAACTCTTCACATGAGTGGCCAAAGTACTGGAGCTTCTGCTTTAGCATCATTCCCTCCAGCAAAATCCTCGGGTTGATCTCCTTCAGAATGGACTGGTTGGATCTCCTTGCAGTCCAAGGGACTCTTAAGAGTCTTCTCCAACACCACAGTTCCAAAGCATCAATTCTTCGGCACTCAGCCTTCTTCACAGTCCAACTCTCACACCCATACATGACCGCAGGAAAACCCAGAGCCTTGGCTAGATGGACCTTAGTCGGCAAAGTAAGGTCTCTGCTTTTGAATATACCATCTCGGTTGGTCAGAACTTTTCTTCCCAGGAGTAAGCATCTTTTAATTGCATGGCCACAGTCACCATCCGCTGTGATTTTGGAGCCCCCCCAAAATAAAGTCTGACACTCTTTCCACTGTTTCCCCATCTATTTCCCATGAAGTAATGGGACCAGATGCCACGATCTTTCTTTTCTGAAAGTTGAGCTGTAAGCCAACTTGTTCGCTCTCCCCTTTCACTTTCATCAAAGAGGCCCTGTAAGTTCCTCTTCACTCTCTGCCATAAGGGTGGTGTCCTCTGCATATCTGAGGTTATTGAGATTTCTCCCGGCAATCTGGATTCCAGCTTGTGTTTCTTCCAGCCCAGGGTTTCTCAAGATGTACTCGGCATAGAAGTTAAATAAGCAGGGTGACAATAGACAGCCTGGACGTACTCCTTGTCCTCTTTGGAACCAGTCTGTTGTTCCATGTCCAGTTCTCACTGTGGCTTCCTGACCTGCATACAGATTTCTCAAGAGGCAGGTCAGGTGGTCTGCTATTCCCATCTCTTGAAGAATTTTCCACAGTTCACTGTCGTCGACACACTCTAGAACTGTACAAAGATCGCTAATCGAGAGCCAGCCATCTTGGACAGTGAGGTCAAGTGGGCCTTAGAAAGCATCACTACGAACAAAGCTAGTGGAGGTGACGGAATTCCAGCTGGGCTGTTTCAAATCCTGAAAGACGATGCTGCACTCAATATGCCAGCACCTTGGGAAAACTCAGCAGTGGCCACAGGACCGGAAAAGGTCGGTTCTCATTCCTATTCCAAAGAAAGGCAATGCCAAAGAATGCTCAACCTACTGTACAATGGCACTCATCTCCCATGCTAGGAAAGTCATGCTCAAAATTCTCCAAGCCAGGCTTCAGCAATACGTGGACCGTGAACTCCCGGATGTTCCAGCTGGTTTTAGAAAAGGCAGAGGAACCAGAGATCAACGGGCCAACATCCGCTGGATCATGGGAAAAAGCAAGAGAGTTCCAGAAAAACATCTATTTCTGATTTAATGACTAAACTCATGCTCATGTCTGGGCTGCGTACCACATGCCTCACTTTAATTCTGATCTTTCTATCTTCTGTTTGCCCCTAGGATCTCAAGCTCACTATTTCTGAGAAAGGGCTTCTTGCTGCAAACATCTCTGAAGTCCCCAATCTCTCGAAGATAGTAGAATATGCTCACATTGCTGCATGCCTTAGATCTTTAGCTTCTACCTATTTTAATTATTCCTAAACCTTAATTCCTGGCAGAATCCCGCCTGGAGAATCCTGGGGACAGCAGAGCCTGGTGGGCTGCCGGTCTATGGGGTCGCAGATAGTCCTACACGACTTATGTGACTTAGCTGCAGCAGCAGCAGCAAACCCTAAGTTCAGCAAACTCCTTTGCCATAAACGCTTACTTACTAAATGGCCTTCAGATAGGAATCCCTCCCATGGGCTCAAGCTGCGGCCTCTGTGCTCAGCCTGGAACACTCTTTTGGAAAAGTCCTTGAACAAGTGTCAGTGATTAACCTTATGAATTATTCCTGAGCACAGCTGAAGAAGGCTTTATGCCTTCTCGTGCTCCTCTCGGAAACAATAAGCACCTTAACATTCTCTTGAGTCAGCTCAGCCGAGGAAAGGAAAAAACAGGTCAGAATCACAAAGCCTAACTCCTTCCTGGCTGTCTGTGCCTTCTGAACAAAGGGAGGGTGTTTAGGGGCCGTGCCTCCCTTTAGTCAGTAATGCCAATTGCGGGCCTCAAACAACCTACTGTTTCAGGTTCTTGCTTTGTGTGAACACTCATTGTCCTTTTAAGTATTCCGTAGATGTAGTCTAGGTAGGTAATCAAGTATAGAATGTGCGACCTGTGTGGCTTGAAAAGATGAGCCACTCAGCCCCGCGCCCCTGCAGGTCACTGCTAGCCACTAGCACAGCCTTAGGCCACAGCTCCATACTCCCCTAAGCGGCGGGAGGTCCCAAGCACGCCTCTCCCCGCCCCTGCAGGCTCGGGACAGCTCGCTGCAGCCCTAGCCTGTCCCGCACGCTGACACGGAGCTGCAAACGACCCCAAGCCGCGCGCGCACGCGCGCGCAGTACCCGCGCTTCTCCTGGCGAGAGCGGCGCGTGCCCCCTTTCTTCTGCGCGCTGAGCGAGCCTCACTTTGATGTTTGCACAGGGTCCACCGGCACGCGCGGCTGCAGACGCCTTCTCTGCCAAGGCTGCAGGGCGAGAGCCCTGCCTTCTTGCGCCGGGGTGGATCCCGCCACCCGCGGCGCGGGCCCCCACATCGTACTCTCGTGGCGTGCGCGAGACCCCGCTTCCTGCGCGCCGGGGAACGGTTGCCTTCTCCCCACCCCGGCATGCGCGGCTCGAAACTCCCCTTCCTGCACAGCGGCGCAAGCACCCCCATTCCTGCGCGCGCGGAGGGGCCCCAGAACCTCGTGCCAGCGCCGCCCCAGAACCTCCTGCCCGTGCATGCCGGCCAGCCCTACCCAGGCACGAGGAACGCGAGCGCCCCGCCCCCTTTTCTGCCCAGGCTGCAGGGCGCCAGCTCTCTCTTCTTGCACGTGCGGGGCCCCACGCCGCAGGCGACACGAGCCTCTCTTCCTGGGCGCACGGGATCAGCCCTCTCCTGTGCACGTGTGGCGCGACGCGAGGCTCCACTTCTTGAGTGCGCCAGACCTCCTGGCATGGCGGTGAAAACCCCAGGAGCTGCGCGGGCGGCGGAGCACGAGCACCCACGCCTTCCTGCACACGTTCAGGGCCAGCCTATCCCCGGGAGCACTCGGCGCGAGCACCCCGCACCCCCATTCCTGCTCGCCTGGTGCAGCACGAGCACCCGGGTTCCTGCGCGCGCCGCGCGAGCACCCCCAGGAAACTTGCCTGCCCGAGTGGACCATCCCTCCTCTCAGCACGCGGGGCCCCTTCCTGACCACGCGACGCTACCTGACCCCTGCTTCCTGGGCGCGTGGCACAGGCCCCCCTTCTGTGCACTCCCAGAGCCCCCGGGGTCGGGTGTCCTTCCCCTCACACGAAGAGCTCTCCAGTCGAAAGCCGTGTTTCCTCCACTGCCAAGAAGGGGGTCCGCACTCGTGGGCTCCGCGGCCTCCACTGGGCATGGAGCGGTTCCCCACCGCGGGCCGTGTGTTCTCAACCGCGCACCGAGTGGTCCCCACTCGCAGGCAGCACGCCCTCAGCTGGGCACGGAGGGGTCTCGAGCCTGCGATACTAGTTCCTGGGAAAGATTGAGGGCAGAAAGAGCAGGGGACGACAGGCGATGAGATGGTTGGTTGGCGTCATCCACTCGACGGACCTGAATTTGAGCAAGCTCCAGGAGTTAGTGATGGACGGGGGGGGGGGGGGGGGCTCGCAGGTGCTGGGATTCGTGGGGTAGCCGAGTCCGACGAGACTGAGCGACTGAACCGAACCGAACTGCAAGTACACAGACGTTCCACATGATGGCACTCTAACATAAGAAATGCAAAACAACAAACGCTGCCCTGCACCTAGCTTCCCCTCTCCTAATGGGAACATTGAGCAGAATGATAGAGCACACTGTCACAACTAGGATGTGAACCACCGGTCAAAAACATCACGTACAAAAATACAGAATCCACGTGAACCTACTTCGAGAAAATGGGAGACGAAATACGTTCCAAAACATGTTCAGGCACAGCTGAATCCATCTAGTATTCTCAGGGCCACAGACCCAGAATCTGTACCTGTAAAACCAATGCATCCTTGTCAATCAACTTAAATAGAACAGGAACTTTTACCTGAGATAAAATCTAAGAGTGAGGAGACACCAGGTTTGGTGGTATCCTCTGGCTCGTCTTGCTCTAATGTACAACTATGCCTGACAAAACCTTTCAGACATCAGAGGCCACCCTACAAGAGGAGGGAATAAAGAATCCTTGCCGCATGAAGGCTTTTCTCTGTAACCGCAGTCTTCAAACTATCGCTGATAGACATCTGACATTCACAAGGCCGCTGGACTCGACATGACACCTATCCTTGTACATTTTAGGGGTCACTCACCAACAGAAAGAAAGTGGCAAAAGAAAAATCAGGACACGCTCAGGAAGAAAACATCAACAGTTAAATACAGCTCAGAGTGCTTTCCAAAAAAGCCAAAAGCAATGAATATCCCCAAGGCTGGTGGGGATATTTCAAAGAGACCTAGCCTTCAAAACTTGCTAGCAGTCTCCCGTGAATTGAAAATGTCAAATAGCGCACTGCATCTGGAATAAGTTAACAGCAGTATTATTTCTTTAAACATATATTTAGAATTTCTTTTATTTTTGATATAAATTTTTTTATTGTAACTGGAGATTAATGACTCTACAATATTGTATCGGTTTTGCCAAACCTCAACAGGAATCCGCCAAAAGCACATGAAGTTCACCCATTATCGTGAGGTACTGTGAACTCTTTTGTGGTCAACTCTCTGTGATCCCAGCAATGGGATCCCACGAGGTTCCTCTGTCCATGGAATTTTCCAGGCACGTACTCTGGAGTGAGTTCCCATTTCCTGCTCCAGGTGATCTTCCCAGCTGGCATCTCCTTTGAGTCCTGCCTTTGAAGGCAGATTCTTTACCACTGTGCTGCCTGGGAAGCGCAGTGTATTGTTAGAGATCCAAAAACTGTCCCAA
>NW_024071366.1:6075-7706 GCF_014754425.2 Oryx dammah
CAGGCCCTCGCAGCATCAGAGTCTTTTCCAATGAGTCAACTCTTCGCATGAGGTGGCCAAAGTAGTCAATTTTCAGCTTTAGCATCATTCCTTCCAAAGACATCCCAGGGTTGATCTCCTTCAGAATGGACTGGTTGGATCTCCTTGCAGTCCAAGGGACTCTCAAGAGTCTTCTCCAAAACTGCAGTTCAAAAGGATCAGTTCTTCAACACTCAGCCTTCTTCATTTCTGACTCTCACATCCATACTTTACCACAGGAAATGCCATAGCCTTGGCCAGACGGACCTTAGTCGGCAAAGTCATCTCTCTGCCTTTGAATATGCTATCTAGGTTGGTCAAAACTTGTCTTCTAAGGACTAAGCATCTTTCAATTTCATGACTGCAATCACCACCTGCAGTGATTTTGGATCCCAAAAAATAAAGTGTGACATTATGTCCACTGTTTGCCAATCTTTTTCTCATTGACTGATGGGACCAGATGCCATGATCTTCATATTCTGAATGTTGACCTTTAAGCCAACTTTCTCGCTCTCCTCCTTCAGTTTCATCCAGAGGCCTTTTAGTTCCTCTTCACGTTCTGACATAAGGGTGGTGTCATCTGCATATCTGAGGTTATTGATATTTCTCCCGGCAATCATCATTCCAGCTTATGTTTCTTCAAGTCCACCGTTTCTAATGATGTACTCTGCATAGAAGTTAAATAAGTAGGGTCTCAATATACAGCCTTGATGTACTCCTTTTCCTATTTGAAACAAGGCTGTTGTTCCATGTCCACTTCTAACTGTTGCTTACTAGCCTGCATACAGATTTCTCAAGAGGCAGGTCAGGTGGTCTGGTATTCCCATCTCTTTCAGAATTTTCCACAGTTTATTGTGATCCACACAGTCAAAGGCTTTGGCATAGTCAATAAATCATCCAAAAATGTAAATTATGTACCAGAACTGCCAGATTGTAAACACTCTTGCAATAGCCCAGGTTAAAGAAAATATAAAAAATCACAAGCACCAAACCAAGGGGTACAAATTTGACACAGATGTCACGGATTCCTTGGATGATGGCGCTTCTGTCTTCTAGATGCATCTTCTGCCTCTGACAGGTCTTATGTTTCAGGTGAGTGTGTGCCCTTTGGGCTTTCTTATTCTCGGGATCCAGCGCCAGCTGCAGGGCCACCAGCTCTGCAGTGCAGGCCAGTCACTCGGGGTTCCGGGCCCAGCCTTGTCAGTATAAGCACTGAAATGAGGCTCAGGAGTATTTCTTGGGGTTGAACAAGTGCAGGGCCTAGCCTGGTTCAGTGCAGGGATGGAGAGTGAGGCTCAGGAGTGTTTGCAAGGGTCTCACACAAGGTCTGGGCCAAACCTGATTCAGTGTCGGTACTTAGATGTTGATTCAAGAGTATTCGCTGAGGCTTCAAGATGGGCAGAACTTAGTCTGGTTCAGTACAGGGACCGAGATGTGGGCTCAGGGGTATTTGTCGTGGTCTTGAACAAGGGCAGGACAGAGCATGGTCTGTGTAGGGATCAAAATGTGGGCTCGGGAGTGTTTGCTGGGGTCTTGCACAAAGGCATGTCGATCCTCGTTCAGTGCAGTGAGTGAGATACAGGATACGGAGTGTTTCCTGGGGGATGGACCAA
>NW_024071367.1:0-7705 GCF_014754425.2 Oryx dammah
AATGTAATGATGTAAGATTTTCTCAATACGTTGTTGGATTCTGTTTGCTAGAAGTTGCAGGAAAATATCTGTATCTATGTATACTGATATGTTTAGTGATATTGGCCTGTTGTTTTCTTTCTTTGTTGAATCTTTGTCTGGTTTCAGTATTAGGGTGATGGTGGCCTCATAGAATGAATTGGGGAGCTTACCACTCTCTGCAATTTTCTGAAAGATCTTGAGTTGGTTAACTGTTTGTTCTTCAATAAAACTTTTCTTGGTAAATCCCCCCCCCCCCTACAAAAAAAAAATGTGAGATTCATCTGTGAAACTATCTGGTCCTGGTATTTTGATTGTTGAAAGACGCTTGATTTGAACTTTAATTTCCACGATTCTCATTCATCTCCTAAGATTTTCTACTTCTTTCTCACTCAGTTATGGACTGTTATTCTTTTCTAGGGTTTTTTCCATTTTGTCAGTGTTATCCATTTTAGTGACCTTTAATTGCTCACAGTAATCTCTTATGAATTTTTCTGTTTCTTTGTTGTCTGTTTTAATTTTTCCATTTTCATTTCTAATTTTATTATTTTGATTATTCTCCAGTTCAGTTCAACTCAAACGCTCAGTGCGACTCTTTGCGACACCAAGAATTGCAGAATGCCAGGCCTCCCTGTTCATCATCATTGCCCAGAATTCACTCAGACTCATATCCATCGAGTCTGTGATGCCATCTAGCCATCTCATCCTCGGTCATCCCCTTCTCCTCCTGCCCCCAATCCATTCCAGTATCAGAGTCTTTTCCAATGAGTGAACTCTTCATATGAGGTGGCCATAGTACTGGAGTTTCAGCTTTAGCATCATTCCTTCCAAAGAAATCCCAGGGTTGATCTCATTCAGAATGGACTGGTTGGATCTCCTTGCAGTCCAAGGGACTCTCAAGAGTCTTCTCCAACACCACAGTTCAAAAGCATCAATCCTTCGGCACTCAGCCTTCTTCACAGTCCAACTCTCACATCGATACATGACCACAGGAAAAACCATAGCCTTGACTAGATGGACCTTAGTCGGCAAAGTAATGTCTCTGCTTTTGAATAGATTATCTAGGTTGGTCATAAGTTTTCTTCCAAGGAGTAAGCGTCTTTTAATTTCATGGCTGCAGTCACCATCTGCAGTGATTTTGGAGCCCCCCAAAATAAAGCCTGACACTGTTTCCACTGTTTCTCCATCTATTTCCCATGAGGTGATGGGACCGGATGCCATGATCTTCGTTTTCTGAATGTTGAGCTTTAAGCCAACTTTTTCGCTCTCTTCTTTCACTTTTATCAAAAGGCTTTTTAGCTCCTCTTTACTTTCAGCTATAAGGGTGGTGTCATCTGCATATCTGAGGTGACTGATATTTCTCCCAGCAATCTTGATTTCAGCTTGTGTTTCTTCCAGTCCAGCGTTTCTCATGCCGTACTCTGCATATAAGTTAAATAAGCAAGGTGACAATATACAGCCTTGACGTACTCCTTTTCCTATTTGGAACCACTCTGCCATTCCAAGTCCAGTTCTAACTGTTGCTTCCTGACCTGCATACAGATTTCTCAAGAGGCAGGTTAGGTGGTCTGGTATTCCCATCTCTTTCAGAATTTTCCACAGTTTCTTGTGATCCACACAGTCAAAGGCTTTGGCATAGTCAATAAAGCAGAAATAGATGTTTTTCTGGAACTCTCTTGCTTTTTCCATGATCCAGAGGATGTTGGCAATTTGATCTCTGGTTCCTCTGCCTTTTCTAAAACCAGCTTGAACATCAGGGATTTCACAGTTCACGTATTGCTGAAGCCTGGCTTGGAGAATTTTGAGCATTACTTTACTAGCATGTGAGATTAGTACAATTGTGCAATACTTTGAGCATTCTTTGACATTGCCTTTCTTTGGGATTAGAATGAAAACTGACCTTTTCCAGTCCTGTGGCCACTGCTGAGTTCTCCAAATTTGTTGGCATATTAAGTGCAGCACTTTCTCAGCATCATCTTTCAGGATTTGAAACAGCTCAACTGGAATTCCATCACCTCCACTAGCTTTGTTCATAGTGATGCTTTCTAAGGCCCGCTTGACTTCACTTTCCAAGATGTCTAGCTCTAGATGAGTGATCACATCATCATGATTATCTGGGTTGTGAAGATCTTTTTTGTACAGTTCTTCTGTGTATTCTTGCCACCTCTTCTTTATATCTTCTGCTTCTGTTAGGTCCATACCATTTTTGTCCTTTATTGAGCCCATCTTTGCATGAAATGTTCCCTTGGTATCTCTAATTTTCTCAAAGAGATCTCTAGTCTTTCCCATTCTGTTGTTTTCCTCTATTTCTTTGCATTGATTGCTGAAGAAGGCTTTCTTATCTCTTCTTGCTGTTCTCTGGAACTCTGCATTCAGATGCTTATATCTTTCCTTTCCTCCTTTGCTTTTAGCTTCTCTTCTTTTCACAGCTATTTGTAAGACCTCTCCAGACAGCAGTTTTGCTTTTTTGCATTTCTTTTCCATGGGGATGGTCTTGATTCCTGTCTCCTGTACAATGTCACAAACCTCAGTCCATAACTCATCAGGCACTCTATCTATCAGATCTAGGCCCTTAAATCTATTTCTTATTTCCACTGTATAATCATAAGGGATTTGATTTAGGTCATACCTGAATGGTCTAGTGGTTTTCCCTACTTTCTTCAATTTAAGTCTTAATTTGGCAATAAGGAGTTCATGATCTTAGCCACAGTCAGCTCCTGGTCTTATTTTTGTTGACTGTATAGAGCTTCTCCATCTTTTTCTGCGAAGAATATAATCAATCTGATTTTGGTGTTGAGCATCTGGTGATGTCCATGTGTAGAGTCTTCTCGTGTTTTTGGAAGAGGGTGTTTGCTATGACCAGTGCATTTTCTTGGCAAAACTCTGTTAGTCTTTGCCCTGCTTCATTCCGCATTCCAAGGCAAATTTGCCTGTTGCTTCTTGACTTCCTACTTTTGCATTCCAGTCCCCTACAATGAAAAGGTCTTCTGTTTGGGGTGTTAGTTCTAAAAGGTCTTGTAGGTCTTCATAAAACTGTTCAACTTCAGCTTCCTCAGTGTTACTGGTTGGGGCATAGACTTGGATAACTGTGATACTGAATGGTTTTCCTTGGAGATGAATAGAGATCATTCTGTCGTTTTTGAGATTGCATCCAAGTACTGCATTTTGGACTTTCTTGTTGACCATGAGGGCTACTCCATTTCTTCTGAGGGATTCCTGCCTGCAGTAGTAGATATAATGGTCCTCTGAGTTCAATTGACCCATTCCAGTCCATTTTAGTTCTCTGATTCCTAGAAAGTCAATGTTCACCCTTGCCGTCTCTTGTTTGACCACTTCCAATTTGCCTTGATTCATGGACCTGACATTCCAGGTTTCTATGCAATATTGCTCTTTACAGCATCAGACCTTGCTTCTATCACCAGTCACATCCACCACTGGCATTGTTTTTGCTTTGGCTCCATCCCTTCATTCTTTCTGGAGTTATTTCTTCACTGATCTCCAGTGGCATATTGGGTACCTAATGACCTGGGGAGTTCCTCTTTTGGTATCCTATCAGTTTGTCTTTTCATATTGTTCATGGGGCTCTTAAGGCAAGAATACTGAAGTGGCTTGCCATTCCCTTCTCCAATGGACCATGCTCTGTCAGACCTCTCCACCATGACCCTCCCATCTTGGGTTGCCCCACAGGCATGGCTTGGTTTCATTGAGTTAGACAAGGCTGTGTTCCTAGTGTGATTAGATTGACTAGTTTTTTGTGAGTATGGTTTCAATGTGTCTGCCCTCTGGTGCCCTCTTGCAACACCTATCATCTTACTTGGGTTTCTCTTACCTTGGGCGTGGGGTATCTCTTCATGGCTGCTCCAGCAAAGCACAGCAGCAGCTTCTTACTTTGGACGAGGGGTATCTCCTTACCACCACCGTTTCTGACCTTCAGCATGGGATAGCTCCCCAAGGCCCTCCTGTGCCTGTGCAGCCAGCCGTTCCTTGGGATCCTCCTCCTGGCCGCTGGCCCTGGCCTCCAGGGTGGGTGGTTGCTCCCAGCTGCTGCCACTGGACTTGGCTCTGGGTGGCTCCTCAGCGTCACTGCCCCTGACCTCAAGCGTGAGGTGTCTTCTCCCAGCTGCCTCCCCTAGCATCAGGCTCGGGGTGGCTCCTCAGCATCACTGTCCCTGGCCTCGGGTGTGAGGTGTCTCCTCCCAGCCGCCTCTGACCTCAGACGCGGGGTAGTTCCTCTTGGCTGCTGCCCCTGGCCTCGGACGCAGGCTAGCTCCTCTTGGCTGTTCCTGTGCAGTCGCAGCCTGGCACTCTAGGCCACTGCCCCTGACGTTGGACCTGAGGTAGCTCCACTCAGCCACGCTTAGTGCGCCGGCTCTCACAGCCGCCTGTGGTTATCATGCCAGCTCTTGCAGCCGCCTGTGCTTAATGCCCCCACCCCCCCCACCCCCTGCCGCCCCTTTATTTATTTATTTATTTTTTTTTCCCTTGATCACTCTGGCTAATGGTTTGTCTTTATGATTTTAAGAAATGAGATTTTCCTTTCTTTGATTTTTGCCATAGCCACCTTTTTTATTTTTCACTTATTTCTGTTCTGATTTTATGATTCATTTCATTCTCTTAACTTTTGGTTTCTTCTTTTTGAGTTTGCTTTAGATGTAAACGTAGGCTGTTTCTTTGATGTTCCTCTTCTTCCTTGACCAGGCTTATATGCTATTATACATCTCCTTCTTAACACTTCTTTTTACTGAATTCAGAGATTTGCATTGCTGTGTTTTATTTTAATTTGTTTGTATTTAAATTTACTTTCCATTTTTATTTCTTTTGTGGTAAGTTGGCTATTCAGATGTGTGTGATTTACCCTCCATATGTTGATATTTCCCCTCCCCTCTGCAGTTGATACCTAATCTTACTTCATTTTGATTGGAAAAGATGCTTGAAATTCTTTATTTTTCCCTTTTCTATTTTTGTTGAATTTAAGGTAGGTTTGTGGGACAGGATTGAACTATCCTGGAGGATGTTCCTTGTGCACTGGAGAAAAGGTGATTCCATTACTAGTGAGTGTAACATCTATATATAACAATTATGTGTAAATAATCCATTGTGCCATTTAGGAGCACCTCAAGATGCAAGGCAAATGCAAGCAAGCAGGAAAGCGGAAATTAACAGTACCACAATTATTATGGGGGCCTTTAATACCCCACTCACACCTATGGTTACATCAACTGAAAAGAAAATTAACAAAGAATCATGAGCTGTAAATATGCTTTTGTACGTTATCTGCCTTTACAATTATTGTAGTGCCTCTGGTATGGCAGGAGGAGATACTATATAGTTAGCCATATTTAGCAGTGGCAGGAAGTTACCTAGTGTAATTGGTAGAAATGGGAAATTGATAGAAAATCTTAATACAAAGATATGTCTTCTCAGCTAGTGCTATCTTCATTTTTTAAAAGTGGAGAAGTCCTCACCAAGAAAGTAAAATCCCAGATATGAGATTGTATGATCTTGGAATTGGAAAATGCCTAAGAGAAGAGTCTGCATGCATTTAAGTGAGTCCTGGCTCAAGCCCTATTAATTATGCTAAGTGTTAGAACATATCAAATAGAACACATCACCTACAAGTCTCACACACCCTCCCTAAATTAATATCTCCTGAATTTCTAAGCTATGACTCTGTATTTGGTATAGTATCAGAGGCTGAGGCTTTAAGGTTGTAAAAGCTCATGGAGGACAGAGACCATACTAATTTATTACATTTGGAAATGTCTCCCCAAGGCCTGCAGCCAGGTCTGGAACAGCTGCCATCAACCTAAATGACCAAAAGCTAGCTCTGAAATTGGCCCTTCATTCTCCTCTCCAACTTCCTCCATCTTATCACCAACGTGTGGCATTGTCTGTCCCTTGTCCTGGAAAGATTCTTTGCTGTTACAGTCTTTATTATCTTCCTCGGGTGTCTATATTTCATACTGTCTGCTGATTGAATGAACACTATTAAGGAATGGAAAGCAGAGGCTGAAGACAGGCCTGCACAGAAGCTTCTGAAGTTACATAGCAGGAATCTACACTGACATGTGGCTACGTTGAGTGTTATTAGTGACTTGAATCCTATCAACCTGAACATCTGGTAGATGTACATTTTCCCTCTGAGACTGACAAAAACCGCTTTCTTTATGATTTCATTTTGGTGTACACCTTCTCTACAGTGTCCTCTACCTGGTACTGTTACCTCCAAATATTCCCATTTGAATGTGCCTTGGGCCTGATGTGCACATATTCTGTCTTTTAGGCTTGGCTAAGATGGAAGGTTCAGAGGTCTTGTTGGCACAATTTCCTAAGTTGTAGAGGACTTACAATCTGCACTCTATCAATTACTGGGACATGTCCTTTGAAGGGCAGCAGGTGTGAACAATGAACTTGCCTGGACCTGTGCTTTTGTTGCCCTAATATCCCTTCATAGAGCTGAGGACCATGTGATTATCATTAGGCCCTTTAGTTTGGACTGCATTTTATCATTTTTTGTTTGGTTGATTGGTTTTGTTTTCTAAGCAAATGTATACTTTGCAAGTTAGAATTGTGGTGTTTCGGGGTTCTCACAAATCTAGAATACTGGCAATAAGACTGGTGGCCATAGATGATATCTTTTGCCATGGAAAATGTGACCTAATCACACCTGGCAAACCGTCTGTGGATAAGGCCCAGGTGGCTCTGACTGTCTGTGGGAGACCTTGTGATCCTTTATGCTCACAAATGCCTACTGCAGCCTATTGTCTTGGTTAGGGGAGGTTAACAGAGGCATGATTACCATGATGTGCTTGCTTTGTGTCATCATTAAAACAATAGGTAGCAATGTCTTGATCACTGCCCTTTGCAAAGACCATTCCTGAGTATTGGTGAGGTCCTATCATCAGGATTCAGAAGGAAATCAGCATCAAGGATTAAAGGGATGTACTGAGTGTTTTTGACAAGGTCATACAGACTTCCTGATGTATGTACTTTCTTCTACAACTTTCTGTAAATTATGCCCCTTCCATTATTTCCTAGGGGGTATTTACCCATATAATAGAAAGAATGGCCATCTTGGCTGAATCTCTGAGGAAACAGTGAAAAATTTTAGGGGGCATTAAGAATCTGTGAGGATTATCAATTGATGGGTAAGAGAGTTCTTTACTACTTTCGTTTTGCTGAGAACCTAGGTAAGTACGGTGAGTACCGGTAAGTCAGTTAGTCCTGTACAACTCTTTCTGACAGCATGAATTGCAGCATACGAGGCTTTCGTTTCCATCACCAACTCAGAGAGCCTGCTCAAATCCATAACCATCAAGTCAGTGATGCCGCCAAGCATTTCATCTTTTGTCTTTGTCCTCTCCTCTGCCTTCAATATTTCTCAGCATCAGGCTCATTCCCAATGAGTCAGTCCTTCACTACAGGTGGCCAAAATGTCCAAGATCCAGTTTCAGCATCAGCCCTTCCAATCACTGTTCTGAACTGATTTCCTTTAGAATTGACACCTTTCGTCTCCTTGCAGTCGAAGGGAATCTCAAGAGTTTTCTCCAACACCACATATCATTAGCATCGATTCTTTGGTGGTCAAGATTCTTTATGTCCAGTTCTCACCTCTGTGCGTAGCTTTGACTAGACTGGCTTTTGTCTGCTTTATAATATGCTGTCTAGCTGGTTATAACTTATCTTC
>NW_024071370.1:0-7691 GCF_014754425.2 Oryx dammah
ATCTGCAGTGATTTTGGAGCCCCCCAAAATAAAGTCTGACACTGTTTTCACTGTTTCCCCATCTATTTCCCATGAAGTGATGGGACTGGATGCCATGATCCTCGTTTTCTGAATGTTGAGCTTTAAGCCAACTTTTTCACTCTCCTCTTTCACTTTCATCAAGAGGCTTTTTAGTTCCTCTTCACTTTCTGCCATAAGGGTGGTGTCATCTGCATATCTGAGATTATTGATATTTCTCCGGGCAATCTTGATTCCAGCTTGTGTTTCTTCCAGTCCAGCGTTTCTCATGATGTACTCTGCATATAAGTTAAATAAGCAGGGTGACAATATACAGCCTTGACATACTCCTTTTCCTATTTGGAACCAGTCTGTTGTTCCATGTCCAGTTCTAACTGTTGCTTCCTGACCTGCATACAGATTTCTCAAGAGGCAGGTCAGGTGGTCTGGTATTCCCATCTCTTTCAGAATTTTCCACAGTTTATTGTGACCCACACAGTCAAAGGCTTTGGCATAGTCAATAAAGCAGAAATAGATGTTTTTCTGGAACTCTCTTGCTTTTTCCATGATCCAGCGGAGGTTGGCAATTTGATCTCTGGTTCCTCTGCCTTTTCTAAAACCAGCTTGAACATCAGGAAGTTCACGGTTCACATATTGCCAAAGCCTGGCTTGGAGAATTTTGAGCATTACTTTACTAGCATGTGAGATGAGTGCAATTGTGCGGTAGTTTGAGCATTCTTTGGCATTGCCTTTCTTTGGGATTGGAATGAAAACTGATCTTTTCCAGTCCTGTGGCCACTGCTGAGTTTTCCAAACTTGCTGGCATATCGAGTGCAGCACTTTCACAGCATCATCTTTCAGGATTTGAAATAGCTCAACTGGAATTCCATCACCTCCACTAGCTTTTTTCCTAGTGATGCTTTCTAAGGCCCACTTGACTTCACATTCCAGAATGTCTGGCTCTAGATGAATGATCACACCATCATGATTATCCGGGTCATGAAGATCTTTTTTGTACAGTTCTTCTGTGTATTCTTTCCATCTCTTCTTAATATCTTCTGCTTCTGTTAGATCCATACCATTTTTGTCCTTTATCGAGCCCATCTTTGCATGAGATGTTCCCTTGGTATCTCTAATTGTCTTGAAGAGATCTCTAGTCTTTCCCATTCTGTTGTTTTCCTCTATTTCTTTGCATTGATTGCTGAAGAAGGCTTTCTTATCTCTTCTTGCTATTCTTTGGAACTCTGCATTCAGATGCTTATATCTTTCCTTTTCTCCTTGGCTTTTCACTTCTCTTCTTTTCACAGCTATTTGTAAGGCCTCCCCAGACAGCCATTTTGCTTTTTTGCATTTCTTTTCCATGGGGATGGTCTTGATCCCTGTGTCCTGTACAATGTCACGAACCTCATTCCATAGTTCATCAGGCACTGTATCTATCAGATCTAGGCCCTTAAATCTATTTCTTACTTCTTATGTTTAATCATAAGGGACTTGATTTAGGTCATACCTGAATGGTCTAGCGGTTTCCCCTGCTTTCTTCAATTTCAGTCTGAATTTGGTAATAAGGAGTTCATGATCTGAGCCACAGTCAGCTCCTGGTCTTGTTTTTGTTGACTGTATAGAGCTTCTCCATCTTTTGCTGCAGAGAATATAATCAATCTGATTTTGGTGTTGACAATCTGGTGATGTCCCATGCTGTAAAGAGCAATATTGCATAGGAACCTGGAATGTCAGGTCCATGAATCAAGGCAAATTGGAAGTGGTCAAACAGGAGATGGCAAGAGTGAACGTCGAGATTCTAGGAATGAGTGAACTAAAATGGATTGGAATGGGTGAATTTAACTCTGATGACCATTATATCTACTACTGCGGGCAGGAATCCCTCAGAAGAAATGGAGTAGCCATCATGGTCAACAAAAGAGTCCTAAATGCGGTACTTGGATGCAATCTCAAAAACGACAGAATGATCTCTGTTCGTCTCCAAGGCAAACCATTCAGTATCACAGTTATCCAAGTCTATGCCCCAACCAGTAATGCTGAAGAAGCTGAAGTTGAACGGTTCTATGAAGACCTACAAGAGCTTTTAGAACTAACACCCAAAAACGATGTCCTTTTCATTATAGGAGACTGGAAAGCAAAAGTAGGGAGTCAAGAAACACCTGGAGTAACAGGCAAATTTGGCCTTGGAATGCAGAATGAAGCAGGGCAAAGACTAATAGAGTTTTGCCAAGAAAATGCACTGGTCATAGCAAACACCCTCTTCCAACAACACCAGAGAAGACTCTACACATGGACATCACCAGATGGTCAACACCGAAATCAGATTGATTATATTCTCTGCAGCCAAAGATGGAGAAGCTCTATACAGTCAAAAACAGGCAAATACACAGATACTCAAAAATTTTAATCATTAGGACAATGTAAATTAAATTACAATGAGATACCACTAAACACCCACTATAGAATGCCTATAATTTAAAAAAAATCGTAATAACAAGTGTTGATGTGGAGAAATGAGAACTTTCATACACTGCTTGGTAGGAATGTGAAGTGGCCCACACCACTTTGGAAAAGTTTGTGGTATGTTGAAAAGTTAAACATAAATTAAACATATAGCCTAGCAATTTTGCTTCTTGGTATCTACCTAAGGAAAATGAAAAGATATTTCCTCACAAACACTTGTCTATAAATGATCCTAGCAGAAAGTTTCATAATAACGAAATGATGACAACAACCCAAATGCCCATCAAGTGATGAATGGATAAACAAAATTTACTCTGATACCATTCACCAATAAAAGGGAGTCGACTGCTGCATGCTGTGACAGGATGCACTTCACATCATGCTGATTGGAGGAAGCCAAGACAAAACACTGTATACTGTGCAAGTCCATTTATCGAAAATGTCCAGAAGAGGCACATTTATAGTGACCAAGAAATGATTAACTATTGCCCAGGGATGAGAATGAAGATTGCAAATTGGCTTGATTAGATTTTTAGGGTGGTGATGGAAATGTCCTATAACTAGATTAAAAAAATTTTTTTAATTAAAGTATAGTTGATTAACAATGTTTTGTTAATTTATGCGGTACAGGAAGGGATTCAGCATAACTAGATTTTGATTATAAATTGTACCACTCTGTAGAAATTATTAAATTATGTGTATAAGATGGTGCATTTTATATTTATATAAATATAAAATGGTGCATTTACATTTATACAAATTATACCTCAAGAAAGCTGTTTAAAAAAAGTGTGCCTGTGGACTCCACTGGTATTGGCTATATACCTCAAAGACTACTTTTGTTCTCTTTGTAAAGTTGTAGGCAAGAGAATTCCCTGTGGATTCAGAATTGGTTAGCCAGCACAGTGCCCCTTATTCCCCTGGAGTGCCATATTTTATGTATGTGGAGTGTATGTGTGATGATAGCAACATAATGGCAATTGCCCCATGGATGACCAGGAGGCCTAGCAGGTCTGGCTGGTGGCCCAGTCACTCTTTGCTGATTCACAGAGGGCACCTTCCCTTAGAGAAATGGAACTGTTCTTGGATAAGGGGAAACCAGCAGTTGGACTCCTCTGTTGGAATCCATTCCATGGGTCCACTCATAGCCCTGGACCCTCTACAGTCCCCACATGCAGCATTGTGGGTGTGATGAGACGCCTATAAATTAGTCTCTTCTGCATGTGTGTGCGTGCTATGTCACTTCAGTAGTATCTGACTCTTTGTGATCCCATGGACTGTAGCCCACCAGGCTCCTCTGTCCATGGGGATGCTCCAGGCAAGAATACTGGAGTGGGCTGCCATGCCCTCCTCCAGGAGACCTTCCTGACCCAGGGAGCGAACCTGGATCTCTTACATCTTCTGCATTGGCAGGCGGGTTCTTTACCACTAGCACCACCTGGGAAGCCTTCTGCTGCACAATAATCTGCAAATACCACAAAGCTGAAACATCAAACCCTTGGTTGAGGTGGTGGCAGGGATCTAGTCTGGTTTTCCTCTGTCTCCTGAAACATCTCCCTGAAGACTGGCTTATGGCTTGTGGCTTCTGGGAATACATGCAGGTTGAGTGATTGGATTTATGAATAATCACCACTTCTGCTTTATTTTCAGCTGACTATTTACCCTGGAACCAACCAAGACGAGAGCTGCTTCGTCCACCTCACCACTACCGGCCGGCATCAACCAAGTTTGATAGTCGCACCACACAGCAGGACGACTATTCCATGAAGGGCCTGGTGAACACCAGGAGCTGTAAGCCTCCAGCTGTGCCCAAGCTCTGTAACATCCCCCTGGAGGATCTGACAAACTACAAGATGAGCTACGTGGCCCACCCCTTGGAGAAGCGCTTTGTGCATGAGTCAGAGAAGTTCAGACCCTGTGAAATCCCCTTTGAAAGCCTCACCACCCACAAAGAGTCATACCGGGGTCTGATGGGGGAGCCAGCCAAGAGCTTGAAACCTGCCAGGCCTTGTGGGCTAGACACGCCATTCTCCAACACTACTGAGTTTCGAGATAAGTACCAAGCCTGGCCAACGCCCCAGGTGTTCTCCAAACCTCCTGCCATGTATGTCCCTCCTGAAGAGAAGATGGACCTTTTGACAACCGTGCAAGCCCACTACACGTACCCTAAGGGTGCCCCAGCTGAGTCCTGCCGACCTGTGCTCTCGGTCAAGAAGGGTGGCCGCTTTGAAGGCTCCACCACGACCAAAGAGGACTACAAGCAGTGGGCCAGCACGCGGACAGAGCCAGTCAAGCCCATCCCCCAGCTGAACCTTCCCACTGAGCCCTTGGACTGCCTGACCACCACACGAGCCCACTATGTGCCCCACCTGCCCATGATGACCAAAAGCTGCAAGCCCGTCTGGTCTGGGCCCCGAGGAAATATCCCTGTGGAGGGCCAGACCACATACACCGTCAGCTTTACTCCTAAGGAAATGAGTAGGTGCCTGGCTTCATACCCTGAGCCTCCTGGCTACATCTTTGAGGAAACAGATGCCTTGGGGCACAGAATATACCGGCCCATTTCTCAGTCAGGCACTCGGCGGAGCAGCCGTTTTTCTGGAGGTGATTCAGAAAATCCCAACCAGCAGGAGTTGACAGTGTCGGCCTGATTTTTAAAGGTTGTAATTTAGAAATTGCACAATACTTATAAAATCATATGGTTGAGCTATTCATTGAACCAAAACAAAAAAAAAAAAAAAAAAAAGAATTCCCCAAAAATGAAAAAAAAAAATTTCATCGTTGTTTCCTGGACACTTGAATAAAACAAGAATCACTTGACTCAAGGAAAATGACATTTAATCACTGGCTAATTAGTCCCTTAACCCTCCCGCTGTTGTCTCCCCCTCTTGGGCCTTTTACCTTGTGCTCATGGAATCAAAGCTGGTCTCTGAGGTTTCCTTCCCATCCAGATGTATTTTACTAGTTTAATCATTGTATAAATTGACATTATGATCATCCCTTGCCAAGTATGAAGTGCCAAAGAATAAACTTCATTTTGGGGGGTTTGAATCTGCAGGTCTGTGTCTTTACGCCACGTGCTGTCTACGCAGAGAACAGGCCGTGTTTCTTGCGACCTCTGGGGATATTTCAGCCTAACTCTCTTGTTGCCTCCTCATCCTGGTAGGGGTGCCTCAGGCCTGATCTGGAGTCTTGTTTTGGAGCCTCTCTGCCCAGGGCTGCTTCACAGGGCATCTTTCTACCTCTTTACATCATGACATACCAGTTACAACAGTGTTGTCTGATGGAGTATGAGTCTTGTCATGAGTCTTGCCCATGAACCAGGCACTGAACTGAAGTTTCCTCTCCGCTCCATGCTGTTCCCCAGTTCTCTGCTACCATGGAGTATATTTTAGGGTTCTACAGACTCAAAAGAGAGACAGATGGAGGGAAACGACAAGGTTCTATGGCAGTCCTAGGAAAGCATGGACTGCCAGACCTCTCTCACTCCCAAACCAGTGCAGGCTCTGAGTCCGGGGAGCGGGGGTGGCGGCGGGGAGAAAGGGGGCCCTTGGCAACCAGGCAGTTGGCAGCTGGCCCTTAAGCTATGAGCTCTGCTAAATGCTCAGAACCTGGAAAAAATGGCCGCACATTGGGCTGATTCCTGCGAAGCCTGGACCCGCTTGTCCTAAAATGACAGCTATGACCAGGCCTCTCACAAAGTGTGACATTCTTCGGGGCCTAAGGCTTGCTCCTAGGGTTAAGTAATTTGGAGGTTTTTTTTTTTTTTGTTTGTTTGTTTTTTAATTAGGAAGAATCAAGGAGGGACTTTGTTCAAGATGGCCCAGGCAAGGATCAGATGGGTTCAAGGTCTGTGTGAGCCTCATCCAGGGGGATGCAGATTGATGCTTGGGTTATCTGCCTCTCTTTTGAGTCTGTAGAATCCTAAAATATACTCCATGGTATCAGAGAACTGGGGAACAGCATGGAGGGGAGAGGAAATTTCAGTTCAGTGCCTGGTTCATGGGCAAGAAGCCTGTATCTCTTATTCAAGTCTGTCTTTACAAGGCTCTCACCTCCCTGGCCCAGACTTTCAGGTCCCCACTCATTGTCTTCTTACCGTGAGGTTAGTTTGCGTCACTGGATTGGGATTTATGGCGTTTAATCCTCTTGGCTGTATTAGGTGTGGATGACTGCCCTTATGGGATAAAGAAGCTTGGAGAAATGATACACCTTGCCTAAGGCCACAGAGCTTGGAGCACCAAGGACAAGACTGGAACCCAGGTCTTCTGTTTCAAGATCCAGGGCTCTTGACTCAACACCAGGCACCTCCCATCTGCAGTGACTCAGATCTCATGGCTCCACCAACCACATCAAATTGTACTGTCTCTGTTTGAACTCCTTTCTGGAGGCCATTAAGCTAAAGGAGGCCACTTAGGAGGGTAGGTTTTGTTATTTTTGTTTCATCATTTTTCACAGATCAAAGGAATATTGGTACTTGGTTTGAAAAACTAAATGGTATTAAAATGCTTATAAAACGGCAGCATTCTCTTAAGCAGCCACCCCTTAGTCTCTATTATAACTTCCCCAGAGAGCAACTGTAAATAATTGGATCTGTTTCTGCTAATATTTTCCCTCAAATTCCTTAATAGTGTTGTTTTAGTTGCTAAGTTGTGTCCGACTCTCTTGTGACCCCATGGGCTGTAGTCCGCCAGGCTCTTCTGTCCATGGGATTTCCCAGACAAAAATACTGGAGTGAATTTCCATTTCGTCCTCTAGAGGATCTTCCCAACCCAGGAACTGAACTTGCATCTCCTCCTTGGCAGACATATTCTTTACCATTGAGCCACCAGGGAAGTCCATAGTATATATACTAATATATTAGTATGAAAGTGAAAATCGCTCAGTCGTGTCTCTTTGAGACCCCGTCTACTGTAGCCTGCCAGACTTCTCTGTCCATGGAATTCTCCAGGAAAGAATACTGGAGAGGGTAGCCATTCCCTTCTCCAGGGGATCTTCCCAACCCAGGGATCAAACCCGAGTCTCGTGCATTGCAGGTGGATTCTTCACCTTCTGAGCCACCAGAAAAGCCCTCTCGTGTGTGTGTGTGTGTGTGTGTGTGTGTGTGTGTGTGTGTGTGTGTGTGTGTGTGTGTGTGTGTGTGTGTGTGTGTGTGTGTGTGTGTGTGTGTGTGTGTGTGTGTGTGTGTGTGTGTGTGTGTGTGTGTGTGTGTGTGTGTGTGTGTGTGTGTG
>NW_024071371.1:0-7689 GCF_014754425.2 Oryx dammah
AGATCTCTAGTCTTTCCCATTCTGTTGTTTTCCTCTATTTCTTTGCATTGATCACGGAGGAAGGCTTTCTTATCTCTTCTTGCTATTCTTTGGAACTCTGCATTCAAATGGGTATATCTTTCCTTTTCTCCTTTGCTTTTCACTTCTGTTCTTTTCACAGCTATTTGTAAGGCCTCCTCAGACAGCCATTTTGCTTTTTTGCATATCTTTTTCTTGGGGATGGTCTTGATTCCTTTCTCTCATACAATGTCATGAACCTCCATCCATAGTTCATCAGGCACTCTATCAGATCTAGTCCCTTAAATCTATTACTCACTTCTAAATCAAATAAGGGATTTAATTTAGGGCATACCAGAATGGTCTAGTGGTTTTCTCCACTTTCTTCAATTTCAGTCTGATTTTGGCAATAAGGAGTTCATGATGTGAGCCACAGTCAATTCTTGGTCTTGTTTTTGCTGACACTATAGAGCTTCTCCCTCTTTGGCTTTGACATCTATAAATGTAGGCAGACTACTTTGGCATTCATTGCCTTAGTCTCATTTCTTTCATCTGTTTCTTACATAAATTATCTGTATCAGTAGTCACACCATATATTCTCATTTGAACAATTTTGTTCTTTTTTTTGCTTCTTTTCTTTCCTACTTTACATGTTTTTCTTTTTTTTTTTTTAACTCCAAATTGTATTTCCTGATTTCTCTTGCTGATAGCCATGTACTTTTTCCTCTGAAATTTATTCTAATCTACATTCTAGGATAATCATATAGGATAATCTATGTAACATTTTCTATTATTTATTTTATTATAATGCATAGGAGATGAACCCCCAACTGAACTGTTAATCATATGAGAATTTTATTGAAGTCACAGCATCTAGAATAGTAACATCTAAAACAGTAATAAATTGTAGTTTCTTATAACTCATGGTAATACCAGCACTTAGAATGATATTTAGCACATAATATAGCTAATGAATATTTAGTATTGACCATAATGGAAATCACTTAGTAAAGGGAAGTGAGCCAGATGAACAGAATATCTCAAGAAATACCAAACATGCAGAATATTGCTAGTAGAGTTTATAAGCTTTGAGATTCCTAATGTTTTGTTGGTATCAGCATTAGCTGAATTATTCCCTGATGCAAGAGAGCATGAACAAAGGGCATGTCAATGAAAAGCATGACATACGAAAGGCTCATGTGTATGAAAGATGGATTAATTTGAGAAAAAGGAGAAATTGCTCACCCCAAGTGGAGACCTATTGTTATCCATTTTATTTTATTTATTTTTTGGTAGGAGGAGGAAGGTCAAGCTGTATTTAAGTGAAAAAAACCTTTGTAAAGCCTGCATAAAAAGAATCTTCTTTCCTATACCAAGCTATTTTGTAGATAGTGAAAGTGAGAAAATTTTGGCCAGGAAAAGAAGAGAATTGGAGTATGTATAGGTCTGTAGCAAACTAGATAAATAAAATGATACAAACTGAAGAAAAAAAAAATCTGAGCCAATTTCCCATGTTCTTTCATCCACATTTCAAATTGTATTTCATTTTCCTGAACAGATAAATAAACTATTTCTTGATATTGATGTATGGTAAATATTGTTGCTTTACACATCCAAATGATTACTTTTATAATTTGGATTTTTTCCCCATTCCTCAATGAGATGTTGGTATTAATCAATATTTAAATAGAAGAGAGAAAAGTTAAAATCCTTGGAATTCAATAAATATAAAAATTATCTTCTATTTTCTTAAATTTGAGGATGAAAAGTAATCTATTAGGTCAGTAATTAATGAAAGTAGATTATTTTCTGGTTAAGAGAAGTCTAACACATCAAAACTATATAAATTGGTTTCTTAATGGTAAACTAGTATCTTGCTCTAATATTCAAAGGAGCATTTTAAATTTAATATGCTCTGTTCCTCTGGTCCTTAATACAAGTTGTTTATATATTTACAAACCTTTTACATGTTATCATGCTGATCAGAGAGGATTGAAAATTATTATTATTTTTTTGCTCTGCAAGTAACTTGGTCTTTTAAGATTGCTTTCTCAGGGTTTTGTTCTTGAAGTTTTGTGGTTTTGATTCCACTTGCTTGAAAGAGCTCCCAGATCTTTGCTGCAGGACATACTAACTAATGGAAGAGTGAATTATGGAAAGCAGGCAAGCAGGTTATTTTGTTTTGTTTTGGTTTTGCTAAAAGTATGAGCTTAGGGGATTTTAAGGCATTTAAGTTATTATGTGGGCTGCTTAACCATAGATACTCTAAGATAGAGACCTGTAAAATCATTAACATCATCTTAATATGCCTCCATATTTACCCGTAGTGACCAATGTCACATGTAGTGACAGATTTGTATTTATCAATTGCCTAATTTTTAATTCTATAGTCATAGTCAAGAATATAACAATGTAGGACAAAGCACAGAAGTAAGGTATATGAAACCATGAAGACCTCCCCTCAAATTCATTCAGCTTTTTCCTTTGTGACCTAGCAACCTATGAATCACTTTTTATATTGGAGCAGAAAACAGTGACATTGTAAAGTCAGCTGTGTTTAGGTGGTAATATCATTGTGTATTTGATGTGTGGTTGTATGAAGCTGAAAAAGCCACCACTTCTAGAAGCTGGCATCATGAGAAAGTGAGGAGACCTTGAGAAAAGTCGAGGCTTCCTTGGTAGACAGATTAAGTTCCAACTGTGTCCTTCCTCCAAGTATGAGTGTTGGAAGGCAGAAAAAGTGTATGGTTTTGCTTTTTGTCACAAACACTCATTGCTAGCTGAGTTAAATATTTTCTTTGCATTGATTTTAAGAACTTTGGAAAGTACTGGTAATGTATATTACATTTCCAGTGGCCTAGCTGACATTACTATGGTGTGGAAGGTTGACTACATTGAATGCCCATTTAAAAAGACCTAATGATCCTAGAAAGATGAATCACTGTTTCTGGTTTGAAATTACATTTTAATAGAATTCCAGGAAAACAATATGCATTTCAATAAGTTTTATGAAAGGGCAACATTTTCAAAATGCAAAAGAAATAGAAAGAATGACAGTAGTATTTGACCCAGAATATGAAACTTGAAAGTTCTGAGAAATTATGACAAGACACAGAATGTGTAAGTTGTATCCTGGCTATACCTTCATAGTAATAAAGAAGGAATTTGAAAGATTTATAGTCAGGGTCTCAGAAACATAGGATGTACACTATCGAAAAAGGTTATCGTTTTCAAGACAGGGAAGCATGTAGGGAACAGACCATGAAGTGGGTGAGAGACGAATTGCATGTGCATTGTCAGGGAACACAGACTGTGGTCTGTGAGTAATGTTTCACACGTTTTCGTTCTCCTGCTATATCCCCATTATCTATGCATGTGTTTAGATCAAGAGTTGGCAAATATTTTCTGTAAAGGGACAGATGGTAAATATTTGAGGCTTTCTAGGTCATATAGTTACCGCTGCAACCACAACCACTATAATCATAGACAATACATAATTAAATGGGTGTGGCTGTGTGTTGACATTAACTTTATTCCTTTTTATTTTAAACAACGTTTGTTTATTTATCTGGCTGCACTGGGTCTTAGTTGTGGCACTCAGGATCTTTGATCTTTGCTGCATCTATGAGATCTTTAGCTGTGGTGCACAAACTCTTAGGTGTGGCATGTGGGATCTAGTTCCCTGACCAGGGATTGAACTTGGACTTCCTGCATTGAGAGCATGGAGTCTTAGCCACTGGATCACTGGGGAAGTTTCTCGACATGACTTCTTACAGAAGTAGGTGACAAGCTGATTTGCCCACTCTTTGTTTAGATTCTTGCTCACCAAGTCAAATTTTGCCCAGACCATTACATTAGTTTCCTTGCTATTTATAAATACAGTCTCATCTCTTCATTCATTTATTCAAGAAATTTTATAAAACATCAAGTACATACCATATCTCATATCATACACTGTGATACAGTAGTGAAAGAAGACCATTTCATCTAGAAGTTTTTATTTCTAAGAAATAGATGATAAATAAAGAAGCAAGTAAATGAGATAATAAAACTAATTTTATTGCAAAGGAAATAAAGACTATGATATAAAAGAAAGTAATTGGAGATAGAAGCCCAACTTTTAATAGGGTAGTTAAGGAATGCTTCCTGAAGAAGGTGACATTTAAGCTGAAATCTGAATGATGGAGAAAACTAGGCATCTCATGTGCCTGGGGAAAGAGTATTCCAGGAAAGGGAAATAAAAAGTATAAAGGCTCTGATATAGAAAGATGCTTGGTATATTCTGAGAACATAAGGGAAGACTGTGTGTCTAGAATGTTGGATATAAAAAGAGACTGCAGATGAAGATAGTAGCCAGATGAAGCAGGGCCTTGAAGTTCATGGTATCGTGTGTGAAATGTTTCCTAATCACAAATGAGATGCGGCTGAAAATGCTTCATAAGGGAGAGAACGGGATATCATACCTATTTTAAAACTATTCTGGCTGCTAGATAGTGAATGAAAGAGAAGAAAGAGAAGAAGTAAAGAGATGAGAAGTTTCTGAGTGGTTCAGAAGAATAGTTCTGAGAGTGGCTGTAGTTTAGAGAGAGACAAGAGATTGGATGGGATACTGAGCGCCAAAGAATTGATGTTTACAAACTGGTCTGGAGAAGACTCTTGAGAGTCCCTTGGACAGCAAGGAGATCAAACCAGTCAATCCTAAAAGAAATCAGTCCTGAATATTCATCAGTAGGACTGATGCTGAAGCTGAAGCTCCAATACTTTGGCCATCTGATGTGAAGAGCTGACTCTTTGGAAAAGATCCATATGCTGGGAAAGATTGAGGGCAGGAGGAGAAGGGGATGACAGAAGATGAGATGGTTGGTTGCCATCACTGACTAATGGACTTGCATTTGAGCAGACTCCAGAAGACAGTGATGGACAGGGAGGCTGGCATGCTGCAGTACACGGGGTCACAAACAGTCAGACGTGACTTAGCGACTGAACTGAAATGAACTTGAAATACAATAATAGGAATGCTAGTGTATTAGATATGACAGTGGAGGAAAAGAGTGAAAGATAACTCAAGATTTTTGAATTGAACATCTACGGGGCTGGTGGTGACATGTTACTGATATTAGGATCAATAGAAGAGAAATGGGTAGGGAATGGGTGAATCAAGAGTTTGCTGTGTGCTTTGGATAAGTTGACTTCTCTGAATAAATTTGGTTTAGAATGTCAATGAGAACTTAAGGAAACATAAAATGGGAAATTGGAAATGTGTTTGTAGTTCAAGGGAGAGTGCTGAAATAAAATTTTAATTTTCAGTGGTATTAGCATATACATGGCATTTAAAACATTGTGTTAGGCATCTGCTTCTGACCACATGGGCATACCTCTACACCTCAAACAAATGAAAGTAGGACAAAAAAATAAGAAACAATGTTTTTTTCAGAAATTTAACCACCAGCATCTGAGAGAGGGGAAACAAATGAGGTGAATTCTAGTATTGATCCAACTTATTGCCCTAAGAGAATCTCTAGGAGGCAGTGCAGAAGGAAGGAACCCAAATGGGCCCTCACAGTTCCCCTGAGTTGAGGAAACAGAGCTGAGAGTGTAGAGAGAAATTTACAGTGCAATGCACAGAAAAAGGAGGTACATGGAGGAGAAGACAGAGCTCCAGAAGTTGGAAAAGTCTTCCCTTTGAGCCTTCCACTGAGCATTGATCAGACTTGATCTGAGACTGGGCAAAGAGGCACACATACTTTGACACTCTCTCCTTCCAGAGGTAGAGTTAAAAGAGGAGAAGCCTGGAGATATAACCTGAAATTAACATCATCAGTAATGATACATATTGATATTATACACCTCCCTGATGTGATGTGCTCAGTCATGCACTGCTCCTCTGTGGTCTTATTTCCAAAAATCTGTAACACCTGTGTAATCATGAGGAAACACCAGACAAACTAAAAGTCCATGACTAGTATTCTTCTGAAGTATGAAGAAAAGATAAAGAAAGACTAAAGAACTGTCTCTTCACGGCTGCTCCAGCAAAGAACAGCTGCTGCTCCTTACCTTGGATGAGGGGTATCTCCTTACCACCACCGTTCCTGACCTTCAACGTGGGATAGCTCTTCTAGGCCCTCCTTACAAGGTAAGAGAAACCCAAGTAAGATGGTAGGTGCTGCAAGAGGGCATCAGAGGGCAGACACACTGAAACCATACTCACAGAAAACTAGTCAATCTAATCACACTAGGACCACAACCTTGTCTAACTCAATGAAACCAAGCCATGCCTGTGGGGCAACCCAAGACAGGTGGGTCATGGTGGAGAGGTCTGACAGAATGTGGTCCACTGGAGAAGGGAATGGCAAGCCACTTCAGTATTCTTGCCTGGAGAACCCCATGAACAGTATGAAAAGGCAAAATGATAGGATACCAAAAGAGGAACTCCCCAGGTCATTAGGTGCCCAATATGCTACTGGAGATCAGTGGAGAAATAACTCCAGAAAGAATGAAGGGATGGAGCCAAAGCAAAAACAATACCCAGCTGTGGATGTGACTGGTGATAGAAGCAAGATCTGATGCTGTAAAGAGCAATATTGCATAGGAACCCAGAATGTCAGGTCCATGAATCAAGGCAAATTGGAAGTGGTCAAACAAGAGATGGCAAGGGTGAACGTCGACATTCTAGGAATCAGCAAACTAAAATGGACTGGAATGGGTGAATTTAACTCAGATGACCATTACATCTACTACTGCAGGCAGGAATCCCTCAGAAGAAATGGAGTAGCCATCACAGTCAACAAAAGAGTCCGAAATGCAGTACTTGGATGCAATCTCAAAAATGACAGAATGATCTCTGTTCGTCTCCAAGGCAAACCATTCAATATCACAGTTATCCAAGTCTATGCCCCAACAAGTAATGCTGAAGAAACTGAAGTTGAACGGTTTTATGAAGACCTACAAGACCTTTTAGAACTGACACGCAAAAAGGATGTCCTTTTCATTATAGGGGACTGGAATGCAAAAGTAGGAAGTCAAGAAACACCTGGAGTAACAGGCAAATTTGGCCTTGGAATGCAGAATGAAGCAGGGCAAAGACTAATAGAGTTTTGCCAAGAAAATGCACTGGTCATAGCAAACACCCTCTTCCAACAACACAAGAGAAGACTCTACAGATGGACATCACCAGTTGGTCAACACCGAAATTAGGTTGATTATATTCTTTGCAGCCAAATATGGAGAAGCTCTATACAGTCAACAAAAACGAGACCAGGAGCTGACTGGCTCAGATCATGAACTCCTTATTACCAGATTGAGACTCAAATTGAAAACCGCTAGACCATTCAGGTATGACCTATATCAAATCCCTTATGATTATACAGTGGAAGTGAGAAATAGATTTAAGGGCCTAGATCTGATAGATAGAGTGCCTGATGAACTATGGAATGAGGTTCATAACATTGTACAGGAGACAGGGATCAAGACCATCCCCATGGAAAAGAAATGCAAAAAAGCAAAATGGCTGTCTGGGGAGGCCTTACAAATAGCTGTGAAAAGAAGAGAAGTGAAAAGCAAAGGAGAAAAGGAAAGACATAAGCATCTGAATGCAGAGTTCCAAAGAATAGCAAGAAGAGATAAGAAAGCCTTCTTCAGCGATCAGTGCAAAGAAATAGAGGAAAACAACAGAATGGGAAAGACTAGAGATCT
>NW_024071373.1:0-7685 GCF_014754425.2 Oryx dammah
CTATTTCTTTGCATTGATCGCTGAAGAAGGCTTTCTTATCTCTTCTTGCTATTCTTTGGAACTCTGCATTCAAATGCTTAAATCTTTCCTTTTCTCTTTTGCTTTTCACTTCTCTTCTTTTCTCAGCTATTAGTAAGTCCTCTCCAGACAGCCATTTTGTTTTTCTGGATATTTTTTCCATGGGGATGGTCTTGACCCCTGTCTCTTGTACAATGTCACGAACCTCATTCCATAATTCATCAGGCACTCTATCTATCAGATCTAGGCCCTTAAATCTATTTCTCACTTCCACTGTATAATCATAAGGGATTTGATTTAGGTCATACCTGAATGGTTTAGCGGTGTTCCCTACTTTCTTAAATTTAATCTGAATTTGGTAATAAGGAGTTCATGATCTCAGCCACAGTCAGCTTGTGGTCTTTTTTTGTTGTTGTTGTTGACTGTATAGAGCTTCTCCATCTTTGGCTGCAAACAATGTAATCAATCTGATTTCAGTGTTGACCATCTAGTGATGTCCATGTGTAGAGTATTCTCTTGTGTTGTTGGAAGAGGGTGTTTGCTATGACCAGTGCATTTTCTTGGCAAAAATCTATTAGTCTTTGTCCTCCTTCAATCCACATTCCAAGGCCAAATTTGCCTCTTACTCCAGGTGTTTCTTGACTTATTACTTTTTCATTCCAGTCCCCTATAATGAAATGACATCTTTTTTGGGTGTTAGTTCTCAAAGGTCTTGTAGGTCTTCATAAAACCATTCAACTTCAGCTTCTTCAGCGTTACTGGTTGGGGCCTAGACTTGGATTACTGTGATACTGAATGGTTTTGCCTTGGAAACGAACAGAGATCATTCTGTCTTTTTTGAGATTGCTTCCAAGTACTGCATTTTGGACTCTTTTGTTGACCATGAGGGCTACTCCATTTCTTCTGAGGGGTTCCTGCCCACAGTAGTAGATATAATGGTCATATGAGTTAAACTCACCCATTCCAGTGCATTTTAGTTCACTGATTCCTAGAATGTCGATGTCCACTCTTGCCATCTCTTGTTTGACCACTTCCAATTTGCCTTGATTCATGGACCTGACATTCCAGGTTCCTATGCAATATTGCTCTTTACAGCATTGGGCCTTGCTTCTATTACCAGTCACATCCACAGCTGGATATTGTTTTTGCTTTGGCTCCATCCCTTCCTTCTTTCTGGAGTTAACTCTCCACTGATCTCCAGTAGCGTGTTGGGCACCTACTGACCTGGGGAGTTCCTCTTTCAGTATCTGATCATTTTGCCTTTTCATATTGTTCATGGGGATCTCAAG
The DNA here is from genome assembly GCF_014754425.2 of Oryx dammah. Taxonomy (NCBI): domain Eukaryota; kingdom Metazoa; phylum Chordata; class Mammalia; order Artiodactyla; family Bovidae; genus Oryx; species Oryx dammah. The sequence continues at coordinate 1,308 of NW_024071373.1, forward strand.
GCAAGAATACTGAAGTACTTTGCCATTCCCTTCTCCAGTGGACCACATTCCTCTCAAGTGGAGACGGGTATGTTGTGGAACTTATTGAGTTGCATCAAGGGTGTCAAGGACCCTTTCGAGGTTTAACATGGAAGGTTGGATTTCTCTCGAGATGCCGCAGCGGAAAAGGGCCTCATCTCGCATTGAGGGGAGTCCTGGTTTTTCTCAAGTTGTCACAGGAAACTTGGGTTTCCTCTCCAGTTACGATAAGGACTTCATGGACCCGCTCCTGTTGCCACAGGAAAGTCAAGTTTCCATGCAAATTGCGAGGAGACACTTGGGTTTCCTCTCCAGTCGGTGCCAGGGCCAAGGTCCTCATCTGGAGTTGAGGCCGGAACCTCAGGGTTCCTCTCCAGTGCTGACATGGATCTCGGGGTTTCTATGGAGTTTCAACAAGGGAGTCAGGCCTCGTCTCTTGTGGAGACATGCACGTCCGCTTTCCTCTCGAGCTGTAAATGTAGTGTCAAGCTTCCTGATGAGTTGGCATAGTGATCAGTGGCTTTCTCTCAAAGTGCCTCAAGGCTGTCACACATGCCATCATTTTTTGAGTCGATACTCATGGTGACAGTCTAGACAGTGCAGGGGAATCAAGTTCATCTGGAGTGGATTGGGAAATCAGGGACTTTTGGAATTGTGGCACGTGTCCTGGAGTTCCTCTGAAGTTTCAAGTTAGGCCTGCCTCCACTTGAGGTGCGACGAGAATGCCGGAATTCCTTTCCAATGAAGCAGTGAAATGAATCCTTATCTCGAGATAAGGAGGGAAAAACAGGGCTCTTCTTGAGTTGTGTTGGGACACTCGGTGTTCCTCTCTAGTGGAGACAGATATGTCAGGGAACTTCTTGATTGCATCAAAGGTATCAAGGAGCCTTTTGAGGCTCAAGAGGGAAGGTTGGATTTCTATCGAGACACTGCAGCGGAAAAGGGCCTCATCTCACATTTAGGGGTGAATCTCCTGGTTTTTGTAGAGTTGCAGCAGGAAACCTGGTGTTCCTCTCGAGTTACAACAAGTACCTCAGGGACCCGGTCATGTTGCCTCAGGAAAGTCAAGTCTCCATATGATTTGCGAGGGGCCTCTCGGGATTCCTCTCCATTTGGTGCCTGGGCCGAGGTCTTCATCTGGAGTTGAGGCCGGAACCTCAGGTTTCCTCTCCAGTGCTCACATGGACCTCGGGGTTCATATGGAGTTTCCACAGGGGAGTCAGTACTCGTCTCGTGTGGAGACATGCAAGTCCGCTTTCTGCTCGAGCTGTAAAAAAGGTGTCAGGATTGCTGTCGAGTTGACATAGGGATCTGTGGCTTTTTCTCGAGGTGCCACAGGGCTGTCACACCTGCCATCGTGTTTTGAGTCGATATTAGGGGTGACAGTCGAGTCCGTGCAGGGGAGTCAGGTGTATCTGGAGTGGATTGGGACATCGGGGTGTTTTTGAATTGTAGCATGATCCCTGGAGTTCCTCTCGAGTGTCAAGTTGAGACCACCTCCTCTTGAAGTGCGACAGGAATGCCGGAAATCCTTTCCCAACGAAGCAGGGAAAGGGACCTTCATCTCGAGATGAGGAGGGAAAAACGGGGCTCTTCTTGAGTTGTGGCAGGATCCTCAGTGTTCCTCTCGAGGGGAGACGGGTATGTCAGGGCACTACTTGAGTTGCATCAAGGGTATCAAGGACCCTTTCGAGGCTCAAGAGGGTAGGTGGCATTTCTCTTGAGACACCGCAGCGGAAAAGGGCTTCATCTCGCTTTGAAGAGAGAATCTCTTGGTTTTTCTCAAGTTGCGGCAGGAAACTTGGCATTCCTCTCGAGTTACAAGTTGGACATCAGGGACACACTCGTGTTGCCTCAGGAAAGGCAAGTCTCCATGTGAGTTGCAAGGGGCCTCTCAGGATTCCTCTCCTGCCAGTGCCGTGGCCGAGGTCCTCATCTGGAAATGAGGCTGGAACCTCAGGGTGCCTCTAACAGTGCTGACATGGATCTCGGGATTCCCATGTGCTGGGGTCCAGCCCCCACAGGATCCAGTGGTACCCTCAGGAGAGAAGGCGTTGATGAAATGATTTGGAGAGAGATAAGAAAGAATGTTGCAGATAAGAAAATAGAGGAGAGAAAGAGGCTGATATTCCTCATTTTACACAGAAAGCCAATAAAGCTCCAAGACAAGGGATTTGCTCTGTTCACGTAGGCCACAGGTGCCCTCCCAGTCTCCCGATGGTGTGAAGACACATAGTGCCTTCCCGTTCAGGTCTTAGAAGCCCAGGCAGGAAAGTGAGTGCAGAAACCTTCTGTACTCCAAGGGATCAGCCTGAAAATGAGTTTAAGTGAGAGAAATAAATAAATAAATAAATAAATAAATAAATAAATAAATAAAGACAGACACGGGGTGACCAAGCTTCAGTGAGTGAGGCCCGTAACTTTATTTTCAATAGGATCTTTAATATCTTAACTTTACATAGAGGGAAATGAAAGATGCAAGTTCATACAGAATCAGCCCAAACATTACATCTATTTTGTCTTTATCGAAACCAGGATTTTTTCTGCATACCTTTCCCATAAACAGTGTTATGTATATTACCTTCTGGCCTTGGAGGCCTATGAACATTTTATGACCTTCTTTTGATAAAGGCTGCTCAACCAGAAAACTTATTTTCCCTTGAAATGTTTTTTCTTTATATTTTTAATCTATGTCAGGCTCAGAAAGTATTAAACAGAGTTACATTTCTCACGGAGCCAAGGTACAGTGAGTTACAACAATGAAAGAACCAATTAGATCAAAGGTCTGAGATGGTTAATTCCAGGGCTATTGTTTGTTTTTCTTAAATTCCAACTACATTAACTATTGCGCTCCCAGGTGCACAGTGGATAAGAGATATGGGAACTTAGCAGCAAGCATTGGCTCAGCAATGAAATCCTATTCCAGCACTACTCTAATAGCTTTTAACTATTTAAAAGGCTCTATATTTTTAGAATGTTTTAGGCTTCCCATGCCTCTCACAGTTGGGAGGCTGTGAATAATCACATGTGTAGCTGTAAGATTCTGGATAAACCTCTCAGGCTAGCTAGAATGCGAACAGAGGGGGTTTGAATTGAAATATTCCTTTCATGTCCGGGAGACTTATTAGCTAGAGCCATAAATTGATTTTCTGCAGAGAAAGATGATCAGGTATAGACCCCTGTTAATGTCAGAAGAGCTGGTGAAAGGCACAAAATAGTAAGACAGATTCTGGTTTTGCAGTAGATGCTCAACCAGGCCCAGTGGGTCCCTCGAGTCCTGATTCACCTTGCTCATCAGGACTCTTCCACATTCCCTTCTCATGGGTGGGATCTACCGTGCTGGCTCTGGCACCTATAGAGTTTTAACAGGGGAGTTAGGCCTCATCTCATGTGGAGACATGGAATGCGGGTTTCCTCTAGAGTTGTAAATATTGTGTCAGAGTTCCTGTCACCTTGACATAAGAATCTGTGGCTTATTTTTAAGGTGGCACAGAGCTGTCACACCTGCCAACGTGTTTTGAGTTGACACTTGGGGTGACAGTGGAGCCAGTGCAGTGGAATCAGGTGTATTTGGAGTGCATTGGGACATCGGGGTCTTTTGAAATGGTGGCACGACCCCTGGAGTTCCTCTCAAATTTCCTGTTGACAGCGCCTCCTCTTGAGATGTGACGGGAACGCCGGGAATCCTTCCTGACGAAGCAGGGAAAGAACCCTCTTCTAGAGTTGAGGAGGGGAAAACGGGGCTCCTCTTGAGTTGTGGCGGGACCCTCGGTGCTCCTCTCGAGTGGAGACGGGTATGTCGGGGAACTTCTTGAGTTGCAGAAAGGGTGTGAAGGACCCTTTCGAGGTTAAAGAGGGAAGGTGTGATTTCCCTGGTGATGCCGCAGCAGAACAGGGCCTCATCTAGCCTGGAGGGGAGAATCTCCTGGTTTTTCTCTAGTTGCAGCAGGCTCCTCTCGAGTTACAACGGGGACCTCAGGGACCCGCTCGTGTGGCCTCAGGAAAGGCCAGTCTCCATGCGAGTTGCGAGGGGCCTCTCGGGATTCCTCTCCAGTCGGGGCCGGGTCCCATGTCCTCCTCTGGAGGTGAGGCTGAAACCTGAGGTTTCCTCTCCAGTGCTGACATGGATCTTGGGGTTCCTCTAGAGTCTCCACAGGGGAGTCAGGCCTCGTCTAGAATGGAGACATGCACATCCACGTTCCTCCCAAGCTGTAGCAGCAGTGCCAGGCTTTCCGTGGAGTGGACACAGGGATCCATGGCTTTCCCTCGAGGTGCCACAGGGCTGTCACACGTGCCACCATGGTGTGAGTCAATACTTGGGGTGACAGTCGAGGCAGTGCAGGGAAATCAGGTTTATCTGGAGTGGAATGAGACATTTGAGGGTCTTTTGGAATGGTGGCAGGACCCCTGGAAGTAGGGAAATGAACCGTCATCTCGAGATGAGGAGGGGAAAATGGGGCTCTTCTTGAGTTGTGCCGGGACCCTCGGGGTTCCTCTCGAGTGGGGAAGGGTATGTCAGGGAACTTCTTGAGTTGACTCGAGGGTGTCAATGATCCTTTCGAGCTAAAGAGTTCAGTCTTTCAGTCGCTCTGTCATGTTCAACTCTGTGTGACCCCACGAATCCCAGCACGCCAGGCCTCCCTGTTTATTACCTTCTCCCGGAGTTCACTCAGGTTCATGTTCATCGAGTCCGTGATGCCATCCAGCGATCTCATCCTCGGTCGTCCCCTTCTCCTCCTGCCCCCAATCCCTCCCAGCATCAGAGTCTTCTCTGATGAGTCATCACTTCTCATGAGGTGGCCAAAGTACTGGAGTTTCAGCCGTAGCTTCATTCCTTTCAAACAAATCCCAAGGTTGATCTCCTTCAGAATGGACTGGTTGGATCTCCTTGCAGTCCAAGGGACTCTCAAGAGTCTTCTCCAACACCACAGTTCAAAAGCATCAATTCTTCAGCGTTCAGCCTTCTTCACAGTCCAACTCTCACATCCATACATGATCACAGGGAAAACCATAGCCTTGACTAGACGGACCTTAGTCGGCAAAGTAATGTCTCTGCTTTTGAATATGCTATGTAGGTTGTTCAAAACTTTTCTTCCAAGGAGTAAGCATCTTTTAATTTCATGGCTGCAATCACCATCTGCAGTGATTTTGGAGCCCCCAAAAAACAAAGTCTGACACTGTTTCTACTGTTTCCCCATCTGTTTCCCATGAAGTGAAGGGACCGGGTGCCATGATCTTAGTTTTCTGAATGTTGAGCTTTACGCCAACTTTTTTGCTCTCTTCTTTCACTTTCATCAAGAGGCTTTTTAGCTCCTCTTCACTTTCTGCCATAAGGGTGTTGTCATCTGCATATCTGAGGTTATTGATATTTCTCCCAGCAATCTTCATTCCAGCTTGTGTTTCTTCCAGTCCAGCGTTTCTCATAATGTACTCTGCATATAAGTTAAATAAGCAGGGTGACCATATGCAGCCTCTATGTACTCCTTTTCCTATTTGGAATCAGTCTGTTGTTCCATGTCCAGTTCTAACTGTTGCTTCCTGACCTGCATACAGATTTCTCAAGAGGCAGGTTAGGTGGTCTGGTATTCCCATCTCTCTCAGAATCTTCCAGAATTTATTGTGATCGACACAGTCAAAGGCTTGGCGGAGTCAATAAAGCAGAAATAGATGTTTTTTCTGGAACTCTCTTGCTTTTTCAATGATCCAGAGGATGTTGGCAATTTGATCTTTGGTTCCTCTGCTTTTCTAAAACCAGCTTGAACATCAGGAAGTTCACGGTTCACATATTGCTGAAGCCTGGATTGGAGAATTTTGAGCATTACTTTACTCGCATGTGAGATGAGTGCAATTGTGCAGTAGTTTGAGGATTCTTTGGCATTGCCTTTCTTTGGAATTGGAATGAAAACTGATCTTTTCCAGTCCTGTGGCCACTGCTGAGTTATCCAAACTTGCTGGCATATTGAGTGCAGCACTTTCACAGCATCATCTTTCAGGATTTGAAATAACTCAACTGGAATTCCATCACCTCCACTAGCTCTGTTCGTAGTGATGCTTTCTAAGGCCCACTTGACTTCACATTCCAAGCTGTCTGGCTCTAGATGAGTGATCACACCATCGTGATTATCCGGGTCGTGGAGATCTTTTTTGTACACTTCTTCCCTGTATTCTTGCCACCTCTTCTTAATATCTTCTGCTTCTGTTAGGTCCATACCATTTCTGTCCTTTATTAAGCCCATCTTTGCATGAAATGTTCCCTTGGTGTCTCTAATTTTCTTGAAGAGATCTCTAGTCTTTCCCATTCTGTTCTTTTCCTCTATTTCTTTGCATTGATCGCTGAAGAAGGCTTTCTTATCTCTTCTT
>NW_024071375.1:0-7684 GCF_014754425.2 Oryx dammah
CCCTTAGAGGTCAGAATCTTCTAACTGGAGTGGGCCTGTGTTGTCCCATTAGAAGTCAGCCTCTCCTGCCTGGAGTGACCATATGTCCCTCTGAGTGGACGTGTGTCCATCCCCTCAGAGGCCCTCCGCCTCCTGCCTGGACCAGACTTGGGTGTCCCTGGCTTGCGGACCCCCTGTCTGTACCCCTGTCCCCACCCCCACCTCCATGAGGGCCGTCGTGTACACCATGTGGCCAGAGGGCAGGTTCCTCTCAGTGCCCTCCTCCATGTGCGCCATCTGCAGGTCCTCACACCAGCATCCAGGTGCTTTGTGATGCTCAGGACCTGCACACAGAGGTCGGTCATCTGTGCTGGGCATAGAGGGCGGCCCCCCACTCAGGGGCTGGGCATGCACTGAGGATGCCCAACTGAGGGCCACATCAGCCACTGTGAAATCAGCCTTGTTGGTGCTGCTGGGGTTGAGGCCCTGCTTCTGGGAACAGGGTCTCCAGGGTCACTGGTCATGTGGAGCACAGAGCCCGGGTCCAGATTGTGGTCTTGGGGAGGGGGTGTTCCTGCAGAGTCCAGCCTCACCCTCCTCTCAGGCAGTCCCTGGGTGGAAGCTCCCTGTGAGTTCAACAGCCCAGGCTCCACGACACCCAAGCTGGACCCTTGGACATGAGGACACACTAGACCCACAGAGGTCTGTGCCCACCCCCCACAAACAGCACTAAGAAAGGCAAGAAGGAATCAAGGGAAGAGAACAAAAGGACGAAACATCTGTCCACTACACAAATAAGACAGGAAAAAGCAAAAAATAACTTTAACATAAATTGAAAAATGAAAGTTGCTCAGTTGTTTCCAACTCCTTTTGATCCGGTGGACTGTAGCCCACCAGACCCCTCTGTCCATGGAATTATCCAGGCAAGATTACTGGAGAGGGTTGCCTTTCCCTTCTCCAGATCTTCCCAACCCAGGATCAAACCCACATCACCCTCATTGCAGGCAGATTCTTTACCAACTGAGCCACCAGGGAAGCCCTAATATAAATTTACAGTAGAAAATGTACTGTGTCCTCTACAAGGAGTCATAATGGAAAAAGAAAAAAAAAACATAAGGATAAAAAATGGGGAAGAAAATGATAGATTCTTTCTATCCAAAATAAAAGAAAAAGCAAAAACTACTATTAAGATAAACTAATAGCAGAAAATGGTACTGTGTTCTCTACACAGAGTCATAATGGAAAAAGAAAAAGATGTAAGGATAAAAAATGGGAAAGGAAGTCACAGCCCCCCCCATCAAAATTAAAGGAAAAAACAAAGATTCATATGAATATTGTCAGCTCTTGTCAGGCACTTGCCATCCACCTCTACAAGGATTAAATGAAGTGCTACAGCAGCCGCTGATCTTAAACACCCCCTGAAAGACCACCACTTGTGCCCCCCACCTCACACACACCCAGGTCTCTTTGGCAGCCATACCACTTGAGACCATGGCGCTGAGGTCCTCGAGTATGGAGGGGACCCTGCCCTGGAGGGACGCAGAACAGAGGGACCCAGCACCAAGGGACCATCAGAGAAGAGGGACTCCAGTCCTGCAGGACTCCTGGGCTCTGGTGGACTCCCTCCTGCTCACTCCCTCCTCTGGGTGTGAGCTCTTAAGGCCAGGCTGTAGGCACCTGATGCAAGCAGGAATGTAGTTTGTCCACATTCCAGCCCTGGCTCTCTGCCAATCAGATCCCCTGAGGAGGATTCCAGCAATGGGGGACCCCCCAGGAGGAAGCAATTACACAAGGTAAGAGCTGTGCTTGACAAGCTCTTGTCCTCTTGAGAGCACCAGCCTGGGAGCAGAAAAACCAGGAATATGAGTGCCCCTCAAGTGCAGGTACAGGAAGGTAGGGACCATCTGTCCCCTCCAGGTGGGCCCCTGCTCCTGCGGGCACCTGGGCCCAGGTGGGTTTTCTACCCCATCCTGCATCCACCCCCTGGCTAACATGTGTGCCAGTGACAGGACCGCTGTCAATTGGGTGCCCCCTCCCCACAGACAGGGCCCCCGCCATTGACTCTTCTCCATCCTCCACAATGACTGCCTCCCACCCCGGCTTCTCTCCACCCCATAAAACCCCCGATCCACCCTGGATAAGCACTACAGGGGAAGGGTGTGAGTGCGTGCATGTGTTCTCAGTCGCTTCAGTCGTCTCGACTCTGTGACCCCATGGACTCTAGCCTGCCCAGGCTCCTCTGTCCATGGGATTTCCCATATGAGAATACTATAGTGGGGTGCCATTTTCTCCTCCATGGGATCTTCCCGATCCAGAGATCAAACCCAGCTCCCATGCATTGCAGGCTGATTCTTTACCATCTGAGCCACCAAGAAAATCTCCCTGGAAGGGGTGCCAGGGTGCAAATATAAACCCACCTCAGAGGACATGGGAACTCAGCTATTGCTTATCTGGGACCAGGAAGGAGCTCTGGTGTCAGCTCAGCTGCACAAAGGGCAGGACCGAGCCTTCCCCTTCCCCTCCCAGCTCCCCCAGCCTCTGTGACTTCAGACAGTGATGCTGTTAGTCCATGGGTTCCCATTCTGGCTTCAGGCTGATTCCAGAGCAAAGCTGTGTCCTTTCCTACCTTTCTGGGAGGCTCTCTGGGTGGGGAAGATCTCCTGGAAGAGGGCATGGCAACCCGCTCCAGTATTCTTGCCTGAAGAATCCCATGGACAGAGAAGCCTGGCGGACTACAGTCCATGGGGTGGCAATGAGTCAGACATGACTGAGCGACTAAACAACAATTCTGCTTTACAGCAGGTTTGTTCTCAACCCCGTTTCCCCAAGAGGGATAAGGACACTACCCGCTGTGGGTGACCCTAGTGGCTGGAGCTGGGCGTGCCCGCAGACCCTCACCTGTGTTGAGGACCACTTGAACACCACGGGCAGGGTGACACATGGCAGCACGTTGCCCAGAAGCTGCAGCAGCCTCGACTCCTTGTGAGAGATGGGTGACTTCTTGTTAAGGCAGTAGGTCATTGTGCTGTGGCTCCCTGCAGGCAAACCAGGTGGGGGACACGTCACCCCCTGAGCCTGTCCTCTGTGGCCCCAAGCCCCTCTAAGGATGCACAGTTATAGCACCGTGGGGTATGGGGGAGTTCCAAAAGTCATATCCACTGAGTCCTGGGAACTGAATCTTGTTTCGAAATAGGGTCTCTGCAGATGTGAGAAAGTGAAAGTCAATTTATTTAAGGAATCCCGTTTTTGGACAGGAAAGGCTTAAGATGGGTTTTGATTTTATGGTTTGTTGTTTCCCAGGTGGTGTTCATGGCAAAGAGCCTGCTTGCCAAAGCAGGAGGGATAAAAGATGCAGGCGTTATCCCTGGGTTGGGAAGATCCCCTGGGAAGGGAATGACAACCTACTCCATTATTGTTGCCTGGAGAATCCCATGGACAGAGGAGCCTGGCGGGTACAGTCCATGGGGCTGCAAAGAGTCAGACACAACTGAGCACAGACAGACCCTCTCTAGTTACAAGTACTTTGAAGTTATTCATAGTATTTTCATGCTTTTTATGACGCCAATGTTATGGTCATTTATGTATGGTTTCACTTATTCTTTTCCCTTTTAAATCTGTGTGATCTGTTTCAGAGACAGTGTGGAGAGGTTCACACTTTAGCAGTCACCTGGGGACAATCCAGAAATCCTTCCCTTCTGTCTCTGAACATAGGTTTGGACTAGCTTTATTTCTTTCTCTTTTCTTCTTTTCTTATTTATTCTCAGGGTCAAGGGATGGGAAGGAGGATTTACAAGTTTATAATATAATTTGATTTGATGATGTTACAGAAGAGTGGATGGATGGGTGGATAGATAAGTGGATGGATGGATGAATGGATGGTGAGTGGGTGGATGGATCTATCAGTGGATAGGTGGATGATGGATTGGTCGGTGGATGGATGGATGGATGATGGATGGGTGGATTTATGGATGGATGGGTGGGTGGTTAGATGGATGGATGAGTGGATGAATAGGTGAGTGGGTGGATGGACAGATAGATGAGTGGATGGGTGTGTGTGTGGGTGGATGGTTGGATGGGTGGGTCAGTAGCATGTGGTCCATGCACACAGTGGTGTATGAGTCACCATGAAAAGGAGTGAAGTTCTGACACAGGCTACATCGTGGATGGACCTTGAACACACGATGGTCAGTGAGAGAAGCAGACATAGGACACATTTTACATGCCCATTTATAAGAGATGTCCAGAACAGACAAATTTACAAAAATAGAAGACATACAGATGGCTAACAAACACATGAAAAGATGCTCAACATCACTCATTATTAGAGAAATGCAAATCAAGACCACAATGAGGTACCACTTCACACCAGTCAGAATGGCTGTGATCCAAAAGTCTGCAAGCAATAAATGCTGGAGAGGGTGTGGAGAAAAGGAAACCCTCTTGCACTGTTGGTGGGAATGCAAACTAGTACAGCCACTATGGAGAACAGTGTGGAGATTTCCTTAAAAAATTGCAAATAGAACTGCCTTATGACCCAGTAATCCCACTGCTGGGCATACACATGGAGGAAACCAGAATAGAAAGAGACACATGTACCCCAATGTTCACTGCAGCACTGTTTATAATAGCCAGGACATGGAAACAACCTAGATGTCCATCAGCAGATGAATGGATAAGAAAGCTGTGGTACATATACACAATGGAGTATTACTCAGCCATTAAAAAGAACACATTTGAATCAGTTCTAATGAGATGGATGAAACTGGAGCCGATCATACAGAGTGAAGCCAGAAAGAAAAACACCAACACAGTATACTAACACATATATATGGAATTAGAAAGATGGTAATGATGACCCTGTATGCGAGACAGCAAAAGAGACACAGATGTATAGAATGGACTTTTGGACTCTGAGGGAGAGGGAGAGAGAGAGGATGGGATGATTTGGGAGAATGGCATTGAAACATGTATATTATTATGTAAGAAATGAATCGCCAGTCTATGTTTGATGCAGGATTCAGGATGCTTGGGGCTGGTGCATGGGGAAGATCCAGAGAGATGATATGGGGTTGGAGGTGGGACGGTGGTTCATGTTTGGGAACTCATGTACACCCGTGGTGGAATCATGTCAATGTATGGCAAAACCAATACAGTACTGTAAAGTAAAATAAAGTAAAAATAAAAATTAAAAAAATAATAATAAAACAAAACAAAACAAAACAGAAGCAGATGAGTGGTGCCTGGGCTTGAGGGAGAGGCATCATGAGTTATTTTGTAAGGGGTACAGGAAGGAGAGCGGCCAAGGGCCCCTCTGTTGATGGAGGAGGCCTGAAGACTCGGAAGCCTCCCACAGCCCTCCCCACTGGGAAGCACCCAGAAAGGCTGAGAGACTGGGTCTGCGGTTCCCTGTCTGCTCCACACCCTCAAGGGAAGAGCCATGTGGGGACCCTTCCTCCTGGGGGTTGGGGTGGCTGGCACAGAATCCCACAGCTGTCAAGAAGGTGAGAAAGAGTCTAAACCTGCCTTCCATAGAAAATGGCACTTCCTGTTTGTCCAGCTGTCCATGTGGGCTCCCAGCAGACAGTGCCCAGGGTCACAGAGTCAGGGCAGGGCCCAGTGTGTGCACGGCCAGAGGAGTGCTGGTGGAGAATGGGGCACGTTTGCACCTTGAGGAGGTGAGCAGGGTTCTGTCAGGCAGGGACCCTCCCCTCCAAGCCCACGGTGTCTGGTGGCCACCCCTCTGATGGCCTGAGCACAGCAGTGTCACCCTGGAAGTGCCCGCCTGCTTGGTCACCACCGGGCATCTCCAAGTCCAGATGCCCGCCCATAGCTGAGCTTTGCAGCACTTTTTGCAACCAAGCTGGCTGGAGTCAGAGGTTCCTCATTTTAATTAGATAGTTCTGGTACCACTTATCAGGTTGTTTTGGGGGCGGGTGGCCCCCTTAAACTTTGGGCCCTCCAGGCTCAAGTGCAGAAGGTGCTGCCAAAGCTCTGATGGAAAACATGGGTGGAAAGGTGAGGGGTCCCCAGGAGTAGGACAGAATGGCTGAGAAAACACAACCTCACCCCCAGGGAGGCTGGCATGTGTCCTGAAGTCAGGCTCTTGGGGGTTCACTTACCTTCCGGGTTGAATGGGATAAAGTGGACAGACAAGGGAAGATGCTGGTGTGTGTATGTATGTGTGTGCAGTATGTGTGCATGTGTGTTTGGTGTGTGTGTGTGCATGTGTGTGTATGTTCAGTGTGCATGTATGTGTGTGTGTGTGTTCAGTGTGCCTGTGTGTGCCTGCATGTGTACATGTTTGGCTCTGAGGCTTCCCACAGTTGGACCCGTCTCGCAGCCACATCCCCACTGAGCCGAGCCTGCGGGGCCTCACTTGGGATGGAGAGGTAGTGCAGGGGCATGTCCCAGAGCCGAGAACTCAGCGCCGACATCCAGTCCGAGTTCACCTTGGTGGCACAGGAAGGAGCTGGGCGAGCTCACCTGCCAGCCCATCGGAGGCCGAGCCTGGGCGATCTGGGGAAGGAAATGGGGCTTTGCATAATTAAAACAGGACGTGCAGAGGACCCAGTGCTGGCGGTGCAGAGCCATCGCTCTGAGAAACTGGTACCTGCAGACTTCTCTCCAAGAGAAAGGAGGATGGGGTGGTGGAGAGGGGAGAAGTGCTCTAGAGACAGAGAAACTGAGAGACAGAGAGAAATGGACAGAGACATGAAGAGAGACAGACAGAAGTAGGGCGAGGGGAGAGAGAGACACAGGAGGTTAAGTAGGGGTTTGAGGGGAGCAAGGGAGGGGGGAGACAGGGACCAACAGACAGACCCCAGCAGCTCAAGTCTGTTCTTCCTGAGGCTAGAGCTGGTGACCCACTCCAGAGGGTCCCCCTTTGTTGCACTGTGCACCAGCCCCCTCCTCTTGGGTCTGAGAGGGGCCCAGTTGAGCCTGTGGGTTCCAGGTATGGGGGCTTCCATCCTAGGGGCAATGGAGCCCAGGCACAAGGTCACACACCCTTCACTCCCCAGCGGTGGTCTCTCCACCTGGTGGGTGTTGCTGCAGTAAAAGTGACTGGACAGGTTCCCAGGATGAAGCACCCACCTGAGCAGCTAAGAAGCTGGGAATGCCTCCAGTCAGGGTCTGAGTGTCCCCTCTCTCCTGTTATGGGTGGGTGTCCTGGTGGTCTGCATGCCATCAGGACTCCTTTCATGGCAAACACACGCCTGGACCTTTATTTTTGTGTTTACTGCTCTCCATGGACAGGGGTTGTCTCTATTCTTCAGGTCCCCTTTCTATAGTAATAGTTCCCTTCTGTTGTCATAGTCCCCCCCCTACAGTAATACTCCCCTTCTATTGTCATACTCTCCCCTCTATAGTAATAGTTCCCCTTCTATAGTAACAGCCCCCTCTAATATCATAGTTGGAGAAAGGCATGACAACCCACTCCAGTATTCTTAGCTGGAGAATCCCATGGGCAGAAGGGCTTGGCCAGCTGCATGCAGTCAGTCCATGGAGTTGCAAAGAGTCAGACATGACTGATCGACCAACACTAATGTCATAGTGTTTAGAGTAATAGCCCTCTATTCTCAAAACTTCACTTCTAGAGTAACTGTGCTCCTCTACTGTCGTAGTCGCCCCTCTGTAATAATAGTCCCCCTTCATTGTATTACTCCTCTTCTATTTTCATAGCCCCCCACAGTAATGGTTCCTCTTC
>NW_024071377.1:0-7674 GCF_014754425.2 Oryx dammah
ATATAAGAGACAGAACAATTTTGAAAAAGAATCAAGTAGAGGTGAACATTATGTGATTTCAAGCCCTATTGTAGAGTAAATCAAGCCAGTGTAGTATTCCTTTAAGGTCTGATGCATAGATCAATGAAACAGAACAGAGTTCAGAAACAGATTTATACCTACATAACCAAGTGATTTTTTATGAAAGTACCAAGATAATTCAATAAGGGAGAAACTGTCTTTCCAACAAAGAAGGCTGGAACAATATGAAAATCCATATGTAAGAAAAACAAAAACCACACTGAACCTCAACCTTTACTTTATATCAAACACACACACACAAAATTATCTCAGGACTGCCCTGGTGGTCCAGTAGCTAAGACTCCATGCACCCAGTGAAGAGAGTCTGGGTTCAATCCCTAGTCAGGAAGCTGGATCCTACATGCTGCAACTAAGGCCAGGTGCAGCCAAATAAATAAACAAATATTTAAAAAAAATTATCTCAAACTAGCTCATAGACTTACATATAAAATGTAAGGTTATAGTACTTCTAGAAGAAAACATTGGAGAAAATCTTTTTGAATCTGGATTAAGCAAAAATCAATTAGGACTCAAAAAACAGAAAATATAAAAGAAAAAATAGAGGACTTCCATGGTGGTACAGTGGATATGAATCCACCTGACAATGCAGGGGACATGAGTTCGATTCCTGGTCCGGAAAGATTCCACATGCCACAGAGCAACTAAGCTTGTGTGCCACACCTACTGAGCCTGCTCCCTAGAACCTGTGTGCTCAACTACTGAAGCCCATGCAGTCTAGGGCCATGAGCCACAATTACTGAGTCCACATGCTGCAACCACTGAAGCCCATGCCCCTACAGCCTGTGATCCACAACAAGAGAAGCAACCACAATGAGAAGCCAGTGCACTGTAACGAAGAGCAGCCCTGGCTAGCCACAACTAGAGAGTGTCCATGCATAGCAATGAAGGCCTAGTGCAATTAAACAAAAAAAGTAAATACCTAATTTAGAGATTTATAGTCTCCTCAAGAGACTAGAGATCTCTTCAAGAAAATTAGAGATACCAAGCGAACATTTCATGCAAAGATGGGCTTGATAAAGGACAGAAATGGTATGGACCTCACAGAAGCAGAAGATATTAAGAAGAGGTGGCAACAATACACAGAAGAACTATACAAAAATGATCTTCATGACCCAGATAACCACAATGGTGTGATCACTCACCTAGAGCCTTAAGGAGCCTTAAGAAGCATCACTATGAACAAAGCTAGTGGAGGTGATGGAATTCCAGCTGAGCTATTTCAAATCCTGAAAGATGATGCTGTGAAAGTGCTGCACTCAATATGCCAGCAAATTTGGAAAACACAGCAGTGGCCGCAGGACTGGAAAAGGTCAATTTTCATTCCAGTCCTAAGAAAGGCAATGCCAAAGAAAGTTGAAACTACCACACAATTGCACTCATCTCACATGCTAGCAAAGTAATGCTCAAAATTCTCCAAGCCAGGATTCAACATACATGAATCATAAACTTCCAGATGTTCAAGCTGCACTTAGAAAAGGCAGAGGAACCAGACATCAAATTGCCAATATCCGCTGGATCATCAAAAAAGCAAGAGAATTCCAGAAAAGCATCTACTTCTGCTTTATTGACTACGCTAAAGCCTTTGATTGTGTGGATCACAATCAAGTGTGGAAAATTCTTCAAAATATGGGAATACCAGACCACCTTACCTGCTTCCTGAGAAATCTGTATGCAGGTCAGGAAGCAACCGTTAGAACTTGATGTGGAACAACAGACTGGTTCCAAAGTGGGAAAGGAGTATGTCAAGGCTATATATTGTCACCCTGTTTATTTAAGTTATATGTAGAGTACATCATGAGAAATGCTGGGCTGGAGGAAGCACAAGCTGGAATTAAGATTGCTGGGAGAAATATCAATAACCTCAGATATGTAGATGACACCACACTTATGGCAGAAAGTGAAGAGGAACTAAAGAGCCTCTTGAAAGTGAAAGAGGAGGGAAAAAGCTGGCTAAAACTCAACATTCAGAAAACTGAGATCATGGCATCCAGTCCCATCACTTCACAGCAAATAGATGGGGAAACAATGGAAACAGTGACAGACTTTATTTTCTTGGGTTCCAAAATCACTGCAGATGGTGACTGCAGCCATGAAATTAAGACGCTTGCTCCTTGGAAAAAAAGTTAAGACCAACCTAGACAGCATATTAAAAAGCAGAACATTACTTTGCCAACAAAGGTCCGTCTAGTCAAAGGTGTGGTTTTTCTAGTAGTCATGTATGGATGTGAGAGTTGGACCATGAAGAAAGCTGAGGGCCGAAGAATTGATGCTTTTGAACTGTGGTGTTGGAGAAGACTCTTGAGAGTCCCTTGGACAGCAAGCAGATCCAACCAGTCCATCCTAAAGAAAATCAGTCCTGAATATTCATTGGAAGTACTGATGCTGAAGCTGAAACTCCAATACTGTGGCCACCTGATGCAAAGAACGGACCCATTGGAAAAGACCCTGATGCTGGGCAAGATTGAAGGCAGAAGGAGAAGGGGATGACAGAGGATGAGATGGCTGGATGGCATCACTGACTCAATGGACATAAGTTTGAGTAAACTCTGGGAGATGGTGATGGACAGGGAAGCCTGGCGTGCTGCAGTCCATGGGGTTGCAAAAAGTTGGACACGACTGAGCAAATGCACTGAACTGAACTGATGAATATCTACTGCTAAGCTCTCTTTTCTGGTTCATTAGTTTAAATGTCTATCCTTATTCCAACATCACAAAGTCTTACCACTGCAACGTTATACCACTGCAATGTTATAGTAACTATTTATATTATATGGTGGGAGTCTTCCAACTTCATTCAGAATTATTTTGGCTACAGGAAGTGATTTGTATTGGTTGCCACATGAATTTTACATTCAGTTTGTCAATCTGTATAAAAAATATAGGGATTTCGATTAGCATTATATTGAGTGTATCAGTTCAGTTCAGTTCAGTTGCTCAGATGTGTCCGACTCTTTACGACCCCATGAATCGCAGCATGCCAGGCTTCCCTATCCATCACCAACTCCCAGAGTCCACACAAACTCATGTCCATTGAGTCGGTGATGCCATCCAGCCATCTCATCCTCTGTTGTCCCCTTCTCCTCCTGCCCCCAGTCCCTCCCAGCATCAGAGTCTTTTCCAATGAGTCAACTCTTCACATCAGGTGGCCAAAGTAAGTAACTGTCTTTTAATTGCTGGGTTTAGAGCATTCACACTTGATGCAATTATTGAGAAATCTGGATTTAAACCTACCAAATTGTTTTCTGTTTGATGTAGCTGTTTTTTGTTCCTTTTCTGCCTTCTTTTGGATTAATGTGAATTTTTTCTGTCTTCAGATTACTTTATTGTGTCTACTGTGTGTGTCAGTCATTCAGTCATGTCTGACTCTTTATGATCCCATGAACTGTAGCCTCCAGGTTCCTTGTCCACTACCTATATACATTCTTAAAACTTTTATTTTGAAATGTTTAGACATATGAGAGGTTGCAAAGGTACTATAGAGCTCCCCTGTGCTCTTAATCTAGCTTCTCCTAATGAGAAGATACATATATTATTTCTTATATAATTATAGTACAATTCAAAACTAGAAAATTACATTGGCATAATGATATTTTCTATCATTGTAATTCTATCATATCATATAATTCTATCATTTTGAAAATGTAAAAATGGTGCCATGATGTATGTAAACTTTTGATACTGGCTTCTGTCACTTAGTACAATGTTCTTGAGATTCATCCAATTTGTTGCATTTGTCAACAGTTCATTCCTTTTAATTGAATATTCCATTATATTAAAGTACTACAATTTGTTTGAAGGGCATTTGGGTCGTTTCCAAGTTTTTGGTTATTATAAATAAATTCCTGTAAAGATGTTTGTGTAAAACCTAAGTTTTCATTTCTCTAGGATAAATATCAAGGACACTTACCTTGCATAATTTTGTTATATTTTAGCTGTCTTCTTCTTACCCACTTTTATGGTAGCTACCTTCTTACTAACACTGTTCTGACAAAGGAAAACACTTTTTATGTCTCATCTCTCCTCTCAACAAACTAGGAAAAGAAGGAAATTTTCTCAGCTTAAAAAAGAGCATCAATAAAAATCTTAAAGAAAACACTGGAATTAATGGCAAAAGGCTGAATGGTTTCATTCTAAGAGTAGCAGCAGGGAAAGTTATTTAACACTACCATTTCTGTTCAAAATTATACTTCTGTTCCTTCAATGTGATAGGCAATAAAAATAAAAGCCATACAGATTACAGGGAAGAAAAAAAAGTATCTTTATATGCAGACAAAATGATATCTATGCACAAAATCCCAAAGAACTTACCAAAACGTCATAAGAACTCATAAGTGAGTGTAGTAAGATTACAAAATAAAAGGTCAATATACAATAATCAATAATCTATATTTAGCAATGAAAAAGTAGAAATTTAAATTTAAAAATACTATCTACAACAGCATAAAAGACATGAAATACGAAGAAAGAAATCTAACAAGATGTATTCAAGAAAATTAGAAAACATTGCTGGGAGAAATTTAAGATCTAAACCAAAGGAGAAAGAAACTCTTTTTATGGATCAGGAGATTCAATAATATTAAGAAAAGAATATTCAATACCATCTCACATCTGTTAGACTGGCGATTATCAAAAAAGGGAAGAAAAAAATAGTCCTGGCAAGAATGCACAGAAAGGAATCCCTTGTGCACTACTGGTGGAAATGAAAATTAGTATAGCTACTCTGGAAAGTATAAATACCTTGGGATCTCACTTATATGTGGAATCTGAAAAAACAAACTACCTACCCTCCCCTCCACCAAGCCCACATTACAGGGAACAGATTGGTTGTTGACAGAGGCAAAACAAAGAATGGGAGGAGAGTGAAATAGGTAAAAGAGGTCAAAATGTACAAAGTTCCAGTTATAAAATAAATGGGTCATGGGATGTAGTTACAGCATGGTGATAATAGTTAATAACACTATACTGTATGTTTGAAGTTTGTTAAAAGGGTGAATCTTAAGGATCTTCACCACAAAAAAAATTTTGCAAGTATATATAATGATGGATGTTAACTGAATACCTTGTGATAATCAATTTGCAATAGATATAAATATCAAATAATTATGTCATAAACATGAAACTAATAGAAACTGTGTTGACTATATCTCAATTTAAAGACAATCAACTCTTACAAATTGTAGATTGAAAATAATTCCAGTGAAAATTGTATATATTAAACTAGCTAATTCTATAAATCATAAGGAAAAGCAGAGGACATATAAGAGACAGAACAATTTTGAAAAAGAATCAAGTAGAGGTGAACATTATGTGATTTCAAGCCCTATTGTAGAGTAAATCAAGCCAGTGTAGTATTCCTTTAAGGTCTGATGCATAGATCAATGAAACAGAACAGAGTTCAGAAACAGATTTATACCTACATAACCAAGTGATTTTTTATGAAAGTACCAAGATAATTCAATAAGGGAGAAACTGTCTTTCCAACAAAGAAGGCTGGAACAATATGAAAATCCATATGTAAGAAAAACAAAAACCACACTGAACCTCAACCTTTACTTTATATCAAACACACACACACAAAATTATCTCAGGACTGCCCTGGTGGTCCAGTAGCTAAGACTCCATGCACCCAGTGAAGAGAGTCTGGGTTCAATCCCTAGTCAGGAAGCTGGATCCTACATGCTGCAACTAAGGCCAGGTGCAGCCAAATAAATAAACAAATATTTAAAAAAAATTATCTCAAACTAGCTCATAGACTTACATATAAAATGTAAGGTTATAGTACTTCTAGAAGAAAACATTGGAGAAAATCTTTTTGAATCTGGATTAAGCAAAAATCAATTAGGACTCAAAAAACAGAAAATATAAAAGAAAAAATAGAGGACTTCCATGGTGGTACAGTGGATATGAATCCACCTGACAATGCAGGGGACATGAGTTCGATTCCTGGTCCGGAAAGATTCCACATGCCACAGAGCAACTAAGCTTGTGTGCCACACCTACTGAGCCTGCTCCCTAGAACCTGTGTGCTCAACTACTGAAGCCCATGCAGTCTAGGGCCATGAGCCACAATTACTGAGTCCACATGCTGCAACCACTGAAGCCCATGCCCCTACAGCCTGTGATCCACAACAAGAGAAGCAACCACAATGAGAAGCCAGTGCACTGTAACGAAGAGCAGCCCTGGCTAGCCACAACTAGAGAGTGTCCATGCATAGCAATGAAGGCCTAGTGCAATTAAACAAAAAAAGTAAATACCTAATTTAGAGATTTATAGTCTCCTCAAGAGACTAGAGATCTCTTCAAGAAAATTAGAGATACCAAGCGAACATTTCATGCAAAGATGGGCTTGATAAAGGACAGAAATGGTATGGACCTCACAGAAGCAGAAGATATTAAGAAGAGGTGGCAACAATACACAGAAGAACTATACAAAAATGATCTTCATGACCCAGATAACCACAATGGTGTGATCACTCACCTAGAGCCTTAAGGAGCCTTAAGAAGCATCACTATGAACAAAGCTAGTGGAGGTGATGGAATTCCAGCTGAGCTATTTCAAATCCTGAAAGATGATGCTGTGAAAGTGCTGCACTCAATATGCCAGCAAATTTGGAAAACACAGCAGTGGCCGCAGGACTGGAAAAGGTCAATTTTCATTCCAGTCCTAAGAAAGGCAATGCCAAAGAAAGTTGAAACTACCACACAATTGCACTCATCTCACATGCTAGCAAAGTAATGCTCAAAATTCTCCAAGCCAGGATTCAACATACATGAATCATAAACTTCCAGATGTTCAAGCTGCACTTAGAAAAGGCAGAGGAACCAGACATCAAATTGCCAATATCCGCTGGATCATCAAAAAAGCAAGAGAATTCCAGAAAAGCATCTACTTCTGCTTTATTGACTACGCTAAAGCCTTTGATTGTGTGGATCACAATCAAGTGTGGAAAATTCTTCAAAATATGGGAATACCAGACCACCTTACCTGCTTCCTGAGAAATCTGTATGCAGGTCAGGAAGCAACCGTTAGAACTTGATGTGGAACAACAGACTGGTTCCAAAGTGGGAAAGGAGTATGTCAAGGCTATATATTGTCACCCTGTTTATTTAAGTTATATGTAGAGTACATCATGAGAAATGCTGGGCTGGAGGAAGCACAAGCTGGAATTAAGATTGCTGGGAGAAATATCAATAACCTCAGATATGTAGATGACACCACACTTATGGCAGAAAGTGAAGAGGAACTAAAGAGCCTCTTGAAAGTGAAAGAGGAGGGAAAAAGCTGGCTAAAACTCAACATTCAGAAAACTGAGATCATGGCATCCAGTCCCATCACTTCACAGCAAATAGATGGGGAAACAATGGAAACAGTGACAGACTTTATTTTCTTGGGTTCCAAAATCACTGCAGATGGTGACTGCAGCCATGAAATTAAGACGCTTGCTCCTTGGAAAAAAAGTTAAGACCAACCTAGACAGCATATTAAAAAGCAGAACATTACTTTGCCAACAAAGGTCCGTCTAGTCAAAGGTGTGGTTTTTCTAGTAGTCATGTATGGATGTGAGAGTTGGACCATGAAGAAAGCTGAGGGCC
>NW_024071378.1:0-7673 GCF_014754425.2 Oryx dammah
TGGATGTGGTTTTGGCCTTCCCCTGTGTGTTTGGGCTCCCTCCCACAGACCAGGGCAGGGGCACCAGCACCTGAGAAATGACCTCCAGGTATCACTTGGCGCCAAGGCATGGAAGACGCCTGCACAGCATGCGGGGAAGCGAGGATCCTTGGGGGAAGAAGAGGCAGCCCACCAGCGTGTGTTTGCAAGCCTTTCTTGGGAAGCATCGTCTGCGCTTCCACAACAGGAGAACTCCAGCTCTGCTTGGAGGCCCGATATGGCCGACTCACGGCCGAGATGTTGCTCTGCCCTTGGTGGGCCTGGCCAAAACTCCTCGATTCAAACGTTCATGTCCAGGAAGAAGCAGACTGCAGAAATGTGGGAATCGTGCCTGGAGCCTTCCTGGCCTCAGCTCCGTTCTGCCTTGATTTTCGACCTAGGCCCTTGGCCTACTTGGGGAAAGGTTAGGTACAGTGGTTTCCACACTGCCAAGGGCTACAGCAGTGAGAGCACTGTCAGAGGGAACGGAAGAACCACTGGATGATTCTCAAGCTGTTACTGGTCTGCACAGACTCAGTGCCGCACGGATGGAATCCGGCTCCCAGGGCCACTGGTTGGGGTGTGCAGCAGTCACACCCAGAGTGTGACTCCATTTGCCCCAAGAAATTTCCCAACAGACCTAGGTTCCATCGCACTCTGCTACCCAGCAGAGACGTGTGGATGTGGTTTTGGCCTTCCCCTGTGTGTTTGGGCTGCCTCGCATAGCCCCAGCGCAGGGGCATCAGGCCCTGAGAAAAGACCTCCAGGAATCGCTTGGCGTCCAGGTGTGGAAGCTGCCTGCACAGTATGCTGGGAAGCCAGATTCCATGGGGGAAGAATAGGCAGCCCACCGGCGTGTGTTTGCAAGCCTTTCTTGGGAAGCACCGTGTGCGCTTGCACAACAGTGGAGCTCCAGCTCTGCTCGGAGGCCCGATATGGCAGAGTCACAGCCGAGATGCTTCTCTGCCCTTGGCGAGCCTGGTCAAGACTTTCCTCACTTCGAGCGTTCCTGCCCAGGCAGGAGCAGGCTGCGGGAGTGTGGGAGACGTGCCTGGCACCTTCCTGGCCTCGGCTCTGCTCCTGCCTTTCCTTTTGACCCAGGCCCCAGGGCTACTTGGGGAGGATTAGCGTCCGGTGGTTTCCACACTGCCAAGGGCTACAGCAGTTTGAAAGCTGTAAGAGGGCAGGGACAAGCCACTGGATGGATTCTCAAGCTGTTGCTTGGCCACACAGACTCAGCACCACACAGATGGAATCCGGCTCCCAGGGCCCCTGGGTGGTGTGTGCAGCACTCACACCCAGAGTGTGACTCCGTTCGAGCCAAGAAACTTTCAAACAGACGTAGGTTCCCTCATGCTCTGCTACCCAGCAGAGACGTGTGGATGTGGTTTTCGCATTCCCCTGTGTGTTTGGGCTCCCTCCCACAACCCAGGGCAGGGGCACGAGCCCCTGAGAAAAGTCCTCGAGAAAGCACTTGTCACCCAGGTGAGAAAGCACTTGTCGCCCAAGTCTGAAAGCCAGCTCCACAGCATGCGGGGCAGCGAGGCTCCTTGGGGGAAGAAAAGGCAGCCCACTGGAGTGTGTTTGCAAGCCTTTCTCGGGAAGCACCGTGTGTGCTTCCACAACAGGAGAGTTCCAGCTCTGCTCGGAGGCCTGATATGGCAGAGTCATGGCCAAGATGCTGCTCTGCCCTTGGCGAGCCTGGCCCAGACTTTCCTCGCTTCGAGAGTTCCTGCCCAGGAAGGAGCAGGCTGTGGCAGTGTGGTAGACGTGCCTGGCCTGTTCCTGGACACAGCTTCGCTCCACAATGCCTTTTGACCTAGGGCCCAGGCCTACTTGTTGAGGGGTTAGGCTCCGGTGTTTTTCAAACTGCCAAGGGCTACAGCAGTCAGAGCGCTGTCAGAGGGAAGGGAAGAGCCACTGGATGGATTCTCAAGCTGTTGCTTGGCAGCACAGACTCAGAAACGCACGGATGGAATCCGGCTCCCAGTGCACCTGGGTGGGGTGTACAGCAGTCCCACCCAGACTTTAACTCCGTTCGCGCTGAGAAAGTTCCCGACAGATGTAGGTTCCCTCGCTCTGTGCTACCCTGAAGAGATGTGTGGATGTGGTTTTGGCCATCCCTTGTGTGTTACAGCTCCCTCCAACAGCCCCAGTGCAGGGGCACCAGCCACTGAGGAAAGACCTCTAGGAAGCGCTTGGCGCCCAGGCCTGGAAGCCACCCTCACAGCATGCAGGGAAGCGAGGCTCCTTGGGGGAAGAAGAGGCAGCAAACCGGTGTGTGTTTGCAAGCCTTTCTTGGGAAGCACCGTATGCATTTCCACAATGGGAGAGCTCCAGCTCTGCTCAGAGGCCCGATATGCCAGAGTCACGACCGAGTTGCTGCTCTGCCCTTGGCGAGGCTGGCCAAGACCTTCCTCACTTCGAGTGTTCATACCCAGGAGGGAGCAGGTTGAGGGACTGTGGGAACGTGCCTGGCTCCTTCCTGGCCTCATCTCCGCTCCTGTCTTGCCTTTCGACCTAGGCCCCATGCCTACTTGGAGAGGGGTTAGGGGCCATTGGTTTCCACACTGCCAAGGGCTAGAGCAGTGAGAGTGCTCTCAGAGCTAAGGGAAGTGCCACTGGATGGATTCTCAAGCTGTTGATTGGCCGCACAGACTCAGCGCCGCACGGATGGAATCTGGCTCCCAGAGCCCCTGGGTGGGGTGTGCAGCCGTCCCACCCATAGTGTGACTCTGTTCGCGCCAAGAAATTTCCTGACAGACGTAGGCTGCCTCACCCTCTGTTACCCAGCAGAGACATGTGGATGTGCTTTGGCCTTCCCCTGTGTATTTGGGCTCCCTGCCACAGCCCCTGTAAAGGGGCACCAGACCCTGAGAAAAGATCTCCAGGAAGCACCTGGCGCCCCCCCTTGGAAGCCGCTTGCACAGCAATCAGGGAAGCGAGACTCCCTGGGGGAAGAAAAGGCAGTCCACCGGCGTGTGTTTGCAAGCCTTTTTTTGGGAAGCACCTTGTGCGCTTCAACAACTGGAGAGCTCCAGCTCTGCTCGAAGGCCCGATATTACAGAGTCACAGCCGAGATACTGCTCTGCCCTTGTCGAGCCTGGCCAAGATTTTCCTCGCTTCAAGTGTTTCTGCCCAGGAAGGAGAAGGCTGCGGGATTGTGGGGACGTGTCTGGCGCCTTCCTGGACTCAGCTCCGCTCCTGCCTTTCCTTTCGACCTAAGCCCAAGGCCTACTTGTGGATGGCTTAGGGTCCGGTGGTTTCCACACTGCCAAGGGCTACAGCAGTGAGAACACTGTCAGAGGGAAGTGAAGAGCCAATGGATGATTCTCAGGCTGTTGCTTGGCCGCACAGACTCAGCGCCATACGGATGGAATCTGGCTCCCTGGGCCCCTTGGTGGGGTGTGCAGCAGTCCCATCCAGAGTGTGACTCCGTTCGTGCCAAAAATTTCCCAACAGACGTAGTTCCCCTCACGCTCTTCTACGCAGCAGAGACGTGTGGATGTGGTTTTCGGCCTTCCCCTGTGTGTTTGGGCTCGCTCCCGCAGCCCGAGCACAGGGGCACCAGACCATGAGAAAAGACCTCCAGGAGGCACTTGAAGCCCAGGTCTGGAAGCCGCCTGCACAGCATGCGGGGAAGCAAGGCTCCTTGGGGGAAGAAGAGGCAGCCCACTGGCGTGTGTTTGCAAGCCTTTCTCGGGAAGCAGCGTGTGCGCTTCCACAACGGGAGAGCTCCAGGTCTGCTTGGAGGCCCGATATACAGAGTCACGGCAAGATGCTGCCCCTCCCTTGGAGAACATGGCCAAGACTATCCTCGATTCGAGCGTTCCTGCCCAGGAAGGAGTAGGCTGCGGGAGTGTGGGAGACGTGCCTGGCACCTTTCTGGCCTCAACTCCTCTCCTTCATTGCCTTTCGACCTAGGCCCCATGCCTACTACCTAGGGGTTAGGGTCTGCTGGTTTCCACACTGCCAAGGGCTACAGCAGTGAGAGTGCTGTCAGAGGGAAAGGAAGAGCCACTGGATGGATTCTCAAGCTGTTGCTTGACCGCACAGACTCAGGTCTCATGGATGGGATCCCGCTCCCAGGGCCCCTGGGTGGGGTGTGCAGCAGTCACACCCAGAGTGTGACTCCATTTGCACCAAGAATGTTTCCGACAGATGTACGTTCCACGATCTGCCCAGCAGAGACATGTGGATGTGTTTTTGGCCTTCCCCTGTGCTTTTGGGCTCCCTCCCACAGAGCCAACGAATGGGCCTCAGCCCCTGGGAAAAGACCTACAGGAATCGCTTGGTGTCTAGGCCTGGAAGCCGCCTGCAGAGCATGCGAGGAAGCGACGCTCCCTTGGGGGAAGAAGAGGCAGCTCACTGGGGTGTGTTTGCAAGGCTTTTTCAGGAAGCACTGTGTGAACTTCCACATTTGGAAGAGCTCCAGCTCTGCTCGGAGGCCCGTTATGGCAGAGTCACAGCCGAGATGCTGCTCTGCCCTTGGCGAGCCTGGCCAAGAATTTCCTCACTTCGAGCATTCCTTCCGAGGAAGGAGCAGGCTGCGGGAGTGTGGGAGATGTGCCCCGTGCTTTCCAGGCCTCAGCTCCGAACCTGCCTTGCCTATCGACCTAGGCCCGAGGCCTTGCTGAGGAGGCGTTAGGGTCCTGTGGTTTCCACACTGCTAAGGGATACAGCAGTGAGAGCACTGTCAGAGGGAAGGGAAGAGCCACTGGATGGATTCTCAACCTGTTGATTGGCCGCACAAACTCAGGGCCACACGGAAGGATACTGGCTCCCAGGGCCCCTGGGTGACGTGTATAGCAGTCACACCCAGAGTGTGACTCTGTTTGCGCTAAGAAAGTTCCCGACAGATGTAAGTTTCCTCTCGCTCTGCTACCCAGCAGAGACGTGTGGATGTGGTTTTGGCCTTCCCCTGTGTGTTACAGCTCCCTCCAACACCACCAGCGCAGGGGCACCAGCCCCTGAGAAAAGACCTCCAGGAAGCGCTTGCGCCCAGGCCTGGAAGCCAGCTGCACAGCATGAGGGAAGCGAGGCTCCTTGGGGGAAGAAGAGGCAGCCCACCACCGTGGGTTTGCAAACCTTTCTCATGAAACACCCTGTGCGCTTCCACATCGGTAGAGCTCCAGCTCTGCTTGGAAGCCCGATTTGGCAGAGTCATTTCGGAGATGCTGCTCTGCCTTTTGCGAGCCTGGCCAAGACTTTCCTTGCTTCGATCGTTACTGCCCAGTGGCGGGAGTGTGGGAGTAGTTCCTGGCGCATTCCTGGCCTCAGCTCCGCTCCTGCCTTGCCTTTTGTACTAGGCCCAAGGCCTCCTTATGGAGTGATTAGGATCCTGTGGTTTCCACACTGCCAACGGCTACAGCAGTGAGAGCGATGTCAGAGGGAATGGAAGAGCCACTGGATGGATTCTCAAGCTGAGGCTTGGCCGCACAGACTCAAGGCCCCATGGATGGAATCTGGCTCCCAGGGCCCCTCGGTGGTGTGTGCAGCAGTCACAACCAGAGTGTGACTCTGTTCGTGCTAAGGTTCCCGAAAGACTTAGGTTCCCTAGCACTCTGCTGCCCAGCAGAGACGTCTGGATGTGGTTTTGGCCTTCCCCTGTGTGTCTGGGCTCCCTCCCACAGTCCCAGCGCAGGAGCACCAGCTCCTAAGAAATGACCTGCATGAAGTGCTTGACGCCCAGGCCTGGAAGCCGCCTGCACAGCACGTGGGGAAGTGAGGCTCCTTGGGGAAGAAGAGGCAGCCACCAGCGTGTGTTTGCTAGCCTCCTCGGGAAGCACCCTGTGTCCTTCCACAACGGGAGTGCTCCAGCTTTGCTCGGAGGCCTGATATGGCAGAGTCACAGCCAAGATGCTGCCTTTCCCTTGGAGAGCCTGGCCAGGGATTTCCTTTCTTCGAGTGTTCCTGCCGAGGATGGAGCTGGCTGCAGGAATGAGGGAGAGTGCAAGGTGTCATTGTGGCCTCAGTCTTGAGGGAAATCACACCTTCCCCTTGAACCTCGAAAGGGTCCTTCACACGCTTGCAGCAACTCAGAAGTTTCCCGACATACCCATCTCCACTAGAGAAGAACACCGAGGGTTCCGCCACAACTCAAGAGGAAACCTATTTCTCCCTCCTCCACTCGAGATGAGGGTTCCTTTCCCTGATTCGTCGGGAAAGGATTCCCGGCATTCATGTTATATCTATAGAGGAGGTGCTATCAACAGGAAAGTCGAGAGGAACTCCAGGGGTCGTGTCACCATTCCAAAAGACCCCCAAATATTTCAGTCCATTCCAGAGGAACCTGATTTCCCTGCACTGCCACGAGATTCACCCCGAGTATCGACTCACACCACGGTGGCACGTGTGACAGCCCTGTGGGAAAGCCTCAAGGGAAATCAACAGATTCCTGTGTCAACTCGATGGGAAGCCTGACACTGAGGCTACAGCTTGGGAGGAAAGCGGACGTGCATGTGTCCACTCAAGACGAGGTCTGACACCACTGTGGAGACTCCAGAGGATCCCCATGATCCATGTCAGCACTGGAGAGGAAACCTCAGGTTCCGGTCTCGGCTCCAGCTGAGGTCTTAGGACCTGGCACCGACTGGAGAGGGATAATGAGAGGCCCCTGGCAACTCGCAAGGTGACTGGCTTTTCCTGAGGCCACACGAGCGCATCCCTGAAGTCCCCATCATAACTCGAGAGGAACCTGCCTCAACACGAGAAAAAACAGGAGGTTCTCCCGTCCAGGGGAGATGAGGCACTTTTCCACTGCGACGTCTCGAGGGAAATCATACTTTCCCTCTTGAACCTCGAAATGGTCCTTCATACCCTTGCAGTAACTAAAGAAGTACCCAGATATACCCGTCTCAACTCGAGAGGAAAACGGATGATCCCGAACAACTAAAAAGGTAGCCCGTTTCACCCTCCTCCGCTTGAGATGAACGTTCCTTTCCCTGGTTCTTTGAGAACTAATTCGGTGTTCCGTCCCAGCTGAAAAGGCAGCTTCCTCAACAGAAGAGTCAAGAGGAATACCAGGTTTCGTGTCACCATTCCAAAAAACCCCCAAACGTCTCAGTAAACTGAAGAGGAAACTGAAATCCCGGCACTGCCTCGACTCTTACACCGAGTACTGACACAAACCACGGTGGCACGTGTAACAGACCTGTGGGAAAGCCTCGTGGGAAAGTCTAAAGGGAGAGCCACAAACCTAGGATCAATGCGACCTGAAGCCTGACACTGCTGCTCCAGCTTGGGAGGAAAGCGGACGTGCATGTCCCCACTCGAGACGAGGACTGACTTCCCTGTGGAGCCTCCAGAAGTACAGCAAGATCCATGTCAGCACTGGAGAGGAATAATCAGGTTCCAGCCTCGACTCCACACGAGGTCTTAGGCCCCTGCACTGAATAGAGAGGAATCCCGAGAGGCCCCTCGTAACTCGCATGGAGACTGGCCTTTCCTGAGGCCACAAGAGCGGGTCCCAGAGTTCCCCGTCTTAACTCGAGAGGCACCGGGCGCAATTCGAGAAAAATCCAGGAGGTTCTCCTCTAAAGGCGAGATGAGGCCCTTTTCCCCTGAGGCGTCTCGAGGCAAATCACACCTTCCCTCTTGCACTTCGAAAGGGTCCTTCACACCCTTGCTGCAACTCAAGAAGTACCCGACATACC
>NW_024071379.1:0-7671 GCF_014754425.2 Oryx dammah
CCATACCATTTCTGTCTTTTATCAAGCCTATCTTTGCAGGAAATGTTCCCTTGGTATCTCTAATTTTCTTGAAGAGATCTCTAATCTTTCCCATTCTGTTGTTTTCCTCTCTTTCTTTGCATTGATCACTGAAGAAGGCTTTCTTATCTCTTCTTGCTATTCTTTGGAAGTCTGCATTCAGATGCTTATATCTTTCCTTTTCTCCTTTGCTTTTCACCTCTTTTTCCAGTAGTCATGTGTGGATGTGAGAGTTGGACTGTAAAGAAAACTGAGTACCAAAGAATTGATGCTTTTGAACTGTGGCATTGGAAAAGACTCTTGAGAGTCCCTTGGACTTCAGGAGATCCAACCAGTACATCATAAAGGAGATCAGTCCTGGGTGTTCATTGGAAGGACTGATGTTGAAGTTGAACTCCAATACTTTGGCCACCTAATGTGAAGAGCTGACTCATTTGAAAAGACCCTGATTTTGGGAAAGATTGAAGGCAGGAGAACAAAGGCATGACAGAGGATGAGATGGTTAGTTGGCATCACCTACTCAATGGAGATGAGTTTGGGTAGACTCTGAGAGTTGGTGATAGACAGGGAGGCCTGGAATGCTGCAGTTCCTGGGGTCGCAAAGAATTGGACACGACTGAGCGACTGAATTGAACTGAAATGAAGTAGCTCATTACAGAGAGTTGAGTAAAGTTTCCTGTTCTATACAGTAGGTCCTTATTAGTTATCTATCTTATATATATTAGTGTGTACACATCAATCCCAATGTCACCATGCATCCCTCCGTTCTTCCCCCGGAACCATAAGATTATTTTCTACAATGTGACTCTCATCCTGTTTGTAAATAAGTTCATTTATAACATTTTTTAAATATTCCACATGTTATTTGTATCATATGCATTTGTCTTTCTCTGTCTGATTAACTTCACTTGGTATGACAATATCCATGTCCATCCATATTGCTTCTGATAGCATTATTTTGTTCCTTCTTATGGCCTAGTAACATTACATTGTATATCTACACTACATCTTTTTTGTCCATTTCTCTATTGATGCATATTTAGGTTGTTTCCATGTTCTAGCTATTGTAAACAGTGCTGAAA
Source organism: Oryx dammah (assembly GCF_014754425.2). Taxonomy (NCBI): domain Eukaryota; kingdom Metazoa; phylum Chordata; class Mammalia; order Artiodactyla; family Bovidae; genus Oryx; species Oryx dammah. The sequence continues at coordinate 1,101 of NW_024071379.1, forward strand.
TGAACACTGCTGTGCTTATTCACTCAGTCGTGTCCAACTCTTTGTGACCCCATGGATTGTAGCCTGAAGGGCACCTCTGTCTATGGGGATAGTCCCTATGGACAATAACAGGCAAGAAGATTGGAGTGGGTTGCCATGCCCTCCTCCAGGGGATCTTTCCAACCCAGGGATCAAACCCAGGTCTCCTGCCCTGCAGGCAGAATCTTTACCATCTGAGCCACCGGGGAAGACCTGATGAAGCAAGGAACACTGAGGTGCATGTAACTTTACAAAGTATGATTTTCTCTTGGTATATATCCAGGGACTTGCAGCTTTTTAAAAGATACAGATGAAAAACTGCCCAGGAAAATGCATATAGGGCAGAATCAAAGAAAGTATGAAACATGGAACTTTGATGTCCTCTTCCCAGGGTGTCATGGGCAGCTTTGTGTTCCCAGCACTGATGTGCTGACATTGAGCACTTGCAGACATGAGAGCTCACTCCAGGCTCTGTGTCCAGAGTGTTTACTGGGACTCCATTACTAAGGCATGACTGATCGTCCATACAGCTGATCTCAGGTTCAAACTTCTCTAGAGGTGCAGCTGATACTACATGACCACAACCCCCATCCTGAATCACATCATTCTTGTGGCCCAAAGTTTTTACCCTATATCACACTGTTTACATCCTTATCAGGCTGGCCCAAGACCCTCACATAAACAATAGCACTTTTCTCAGTGTCAACCTTTGACAGCTTTAGTCACCCTTTCCCAGAGGAAACAACCTAAGGGTTTAGAGAGGAGCTCCCAGGAAACAAGGGCAAAGTCCAAACTTTCCTTTGGATGAGGCTGAGCCCTTCACTACACAGCCAGGTGGCTGGTTTTGCTTGACAAGGCTCCCTCATTGTAACTTCACACTAAGAAAATGTGAAGGGACAAACATTGGTCAAGCATTTATCTTCTTCTGGTCTTTCTCTGAAATGTTTTTCTTGCATATCTTCATTAATTCTTATGCAACTCCATGAGGTGGCCACTAGTTTGAATGGCATTATGGAGAGAAGTAAATTAAAGCTCGCCTAAAGATTCAGAGCTAGTGAGTGGTGGAGTGGGAGTACGTACAAGGGCTACAAAGACTCCAAGGTTCATACTTAAAGCCACTATGTGGCAAAGATGCCAACATTTCTTTTTTAGCATTTTTATTTACTTGGTTATGTGTTTCTCAATGTTGCACATCTGGATCTTCCAACTCTCTTGTGGCATGTGGGATCTAGATCCACGAGCAAGGATTTAACCCCAGGTCCTCTGCATTAGGAGCAGGACCCTTAAGCACTGGACAATGGGGAAAGTTCCAACACAATTTCCATTTGGAGTAAATGTTCATATGCAAGTGTACATCCAAAGAAAATAGTTGAATCAATATTGTCCAGTCCTTTCATTCTGTTCCACAGTATATATGAATTAAGAAAGATACAACACTAATTCTTCTTGCTATCCATTTAACAGAAAAAAAAATAAAAGACAGAAAGACACGAAAACTTACCATAAGTTCGTGATGCCATGATCAAGGAAGGCGTAGTTGACAGGAGCATTTCAAATTGTCTTTTGGCCTGGCATCCCAGAAATCTGTACACCCTGGGACATCACACAATAGTGATGATGAAAGTGAAAGGCATGCCTTTCTTTATCAAAGAGGGCCAGGGCAATTCTGAAATGGGAGGTGGGAAAGAAGACCAGTACGTTAGCCTTCAGATACAAATGCTTTCTCAGAGAGAAAATTTTAGAAAAGAATTCATATGAATGTTGAGAGTCTGAAAGCTGTTTCCCTTAAAATTCTCCTCAAGAGCATACGACGTGGAAAACTTAGTGTACCCTCAGAATACCCTGGTTTGTAAACACAGTCTGAATGATCCAATATTCTAAAGATTTTCTTAATTATGGGTGAAGCTTTCATGAACTTCCTATGTGACCAATGGTGTTGATAACTGATAAATCAATTGGAATGAGGTTCCTGAAAATGGAGTGGACAGATGAGAAATGTAATCTGAAGTCTAAGTGAAGGGAGTTAGACACACAGTGGCAGAAAGGATTTTAACTTTTCTGAGGAATGGTGGTTGGTGAGATGTGGTCCTCAAGGTTCTATGTGAAGGAGCCCACTCCCTGCATCAACTGAGGACAGGGAAAAGGATGGAGTCTAAGCTCTGGTGGCAAGACAGAAGTGTTTCAGCCCACAGCCCTTCATTATAGACAGAGCGAGCTCTCTGTAGGCAACAGTATCCAAAATAGGATACCAGGAACAGGAATACAAATGACCCAGCGATAGAGGAGCAACACAGGCCTGTTCTAAGCAACCCAAGGGGTTCTTAGTGTGAAAATATTGATGCCTCCCCACCCCTTACTCTTAGTTCTACTTTTGTCTGAGAGAAAATTTCCTCCAGGAAGGATAGGAGTTCACTCTCCTTCCAGGAAGCCAACTGGGGGCTCTAAGCCATAGAATCACCATTTGCTTCTAGAGTCACTTTTGTAACAATGCTGTGTCTCCCACCCCTCAAGTGGGTGGCCTTGGAAACAGCAGTTACAATCGGGATTTTAAAGAAAGAGTAAATACAGATGTTCCTCTCTTACAGTGCCTGTAAAGTTTAGAAACAGATAATTGTGAAATTGTTTCTTAAAGATGGGACAGCTGCCTGCATTTTAATTACCTTGATTACTGTAGAATATGCCCTGAGGTTAAAATGTCTTTTGCTGAGAAAAGGGACTTTTCCCCTACCACACCCAATGTATCATCTTCTTCACTAAATTTTGTGTAGCAATGTACGTTCTAATTTTTAATTTCTTAAGACCCAGTGTCCCCAGGAAGAGTTGCAAAGAGTTAAACATGACTAAGCGACTGAACTGCACTGAACTGAATACCCCCTGTCCTCAGGAGGTAAAAGCTTTATGGAAATATGAGTACCCTGTCTTAATACAAAGTGTCCCTGTATGGCTACTGTTCTTAAAGACCCAAATGGCATTCTTTCCTACCACCCAGCCCTTTATGCAGTGCACATTTTTACATTTATTTATGGTTCTCTTCTTTTTCTCCAATGTCAGCATTAACCCTCTAATTTTTGTTTTACTTTTGTTCCCCTATTGTGTCATTAGCCACAGGATTTCTTAGCAAATGTAGTAGATTCAGTGTGAATTTGAGTCATGCTCTATGATAAAAAATACAACTTTGAGATATAAATCAGGATCATTAAAGATACATGGTAGTTGGTTAAAAAATGTTGAAATGTGGGTATCCTAAGGCTATATAATTCTTTAACCATATTTATCTTGATGAAAAGTTTGAGTTAGGTATTTGATAGGCCTCTCATGTTTTATTTTCTTGGGACAATCATCAGTGAAGATCATGGCTGCAGCCATGAAATTAAAAGATGCATGCTCCTTAGAAGAAAAGCTATGAGAAAACTAGATGGCATATTAAAGAGCAGAGACATCACTTTGCCAAAAGAATGACTGTATATTCTAAGGTATGGTTTTTCCAGTAGTCATGTACAGATATGAGTGCTGTACCATAAAGTCTGAGCATGAAGAACTGATGTTTTTGACCTATGGTGCTGGAAGTACTCTTGAGAGTCCCTTGGAGTAAAGGAGATGAAATCAGTCAACTCTAAAGGAAATCAACCCTGAACATTCAAGTTCAGTTCAGTTCAGTCGCTCAGTCGTGTCTGACTCTTTGCGACCCTATGAATTGCAGCACGCCAGGCCTCCCTGTCCATCACCAACTCCCGGAGTTCACTCAGACTCACGTCCATCGAGTTCGTGATGCCATCCAGCCATCTCATCCTCGGTCGTCCCCTTCTCCTCCTGCCCCCAATCCCTCCCAGCATCAGAGTCTTTTCCAATGAGTCAACTCTTCTCATGAGGTGGCCAAAGTACTGGAGCTTCAGCTTTAGCATCATTCCTTCCAAAGAAATCCCAGGGCTGATCTCCTTCAAAATGGACTGGTTGGATCTCCTTGCAGTCCAAGGGACTCTCAAGAGTCTTCTCCAACACCACAGTTCAAAAGCATCAGTTCTTCGGTGCTCAGCCTTCTTCACAGTCCAACTCTCACATGCATACATGACCACAGGAAAAACCATAGCCTTGACTAGACGGACCTTAGTCGGCAAAGTAATGTCTCTGCTTTTGAATATACTATCTAGGTTGATCATAACTTTTCTTCCAAAGAGTAAGTGTTTTTTAATTTCATGGCTGCAGTCACCATCTGCAGTGATTTTGGAGCCCAGAAAAATAAAGTCTGACACTGTTTCTACTGTTTCCCTATCTATTTGCCATGAAATGATGGGACCAGATGCCATGATCTTCATTTTCTGAATGTTGAGCTGTCAGCCAACTTTTTCACTCTCCTCTTTCACTTTCATCAAGAGGCTTTTTAGCTCCTCTTCACTTTCTACCATAAGGGTGGTGTCATCTGCATATCTGAGGTTATTGATATTTCTCCTGGTAATCTTGATTCCAGTTTGTGTTTCTTCCTGTCCAGGGTTTCTCATGATGTACTCTGCATAGAAGTTAAATAAGCAGGGTGACAATATACAGCCTTGACGTACTCCTTTTCCTATTTGGAACCAGTCTGTTGTTCCACGTCCAGTTCTAACTGTTGCTTCCTGACCCGCATACAGATTTCTCAAGAGGCAAGTTAGGCGGTTTGATATTCCTATCTCTTTCGGAATTTTCCACAGCTTATTGTGATCCACACAGGAAGTACTAATGCTGAAGCTCCAATAATTTGGCCACCTGATTCGAAGAGTTGACTCATTGTAAAAGACACTAAAGCTGGGAAAGATTGAGGGCAGGAGGAGAAGGGGGTGACAGAAGATGGGATGTTTGGATGGTAGCACCGATCTGATGGACATGAGTTTGAGCAAACTCCAGGAGACAGTGAAGGTCAGGGAAGCCTGGTGTGCTGCAGTCCATGGGGTCACAAATGTCAGATATGACTTAGTGACTGAACGACAAGAAGAACAAGGCCTCATGTGTGGATATGTGTTTAATATTTATGAAATATTAGCATTCTCACATTACACGTATAGAATAACTTCAGTAATGTGAGTTGTAATAAAGGCTAATCACAGCACAATTTAAAGGCCAAATATAATCACAATTCTTTGATTTGTTGTTGCTACCAGTTTCTAATTGTTGTTGCTATTTAGTTGTTAAGTCCTGTCTGAAACTTTTGGGACCTCCTGGGCTGTAGCCCACCAGGCTCCTCTGTCCATGGGATTTTCCGAAAAAAAAAAAAGAAAAAAAAAAAAGAAATATTGGATTAAGTTGCCTTTTCCTTCTGCAGGGGATCTTACCTATAGAACCCAGTGCTCTTTCCAAAGGTCATGTGAGAAGGCTTGTCTCCAGGACAGACAGGACTGGAAGGTTTGCTTCTAGGCACATGTGTCCATTTGTCTGTCCAGAAGTCCACTCATAGGAAGGACACAGCTAAAGGGAGCAAGTGAGATGTGTGAGTCACCAGCTAGGGATCTCTCCTGTTTTTGCCTGGCCCTCCCAAAGATAGGAGAGAGTCGGTAGAATTCATCATCTTTCCCCAAACCTGAGGTGCTCTTTGGATTTTAAATGTCTTTCTTTTTATAAGCTCTTTTCCAACCTGGAGTCCTGTCCCCATCTATTCCTGGGGAGCTCCTCCAGATCCTATTTCACTTCCTTTTTGAAAATTCTTGTAACTTTTCCAGACAAATCAGCTCTTCTCTCCTTTGGGTTGTTATGTTAAGTTTTACTTACATTCACCAAAGAAATGAATACAACTGAACTAATTATTCACATATTTATCTCTTTCTCCTGAAAAATTTGGGACCAGCAAGATTAAATTTAAACACTAACCCCTCCAATATTCCATTAATGTATGTTGAAAAAATGCTCAAAATACACATTTTTTAATACATTGGTTTTTGATAAATTGCCATGGTCATTTCTTATGCCAAAATGCATTAGGCTATATTTCAGGATAACATTACATTTTTATTAATGTAAAGGAGTAAAGTAGTAAACTCAAAATCAGTTAAATATTTTGCAAACATGAATAATTTCAAAAACTCATCTATAAATACAAATTCTTAACATAAAGGGATCCTTGAAAAATATTCAGTTTTTATACTTAACATTCAAGGGAACTTTTTACTCTAGAATCCAGTGTGGCAAAAGGCAGAGGGTTTATCTGGAAAGTCTGGGGCATCTTATTTTCTGTTATCCAGGGTCAAATGCCTGTTGAAAAAGTATTACAACCTAGACTCTCTTTCTTTCCCCTCCTATGTCAGGAAAATTTCACAAGTCATCAAGTTTTTGAGGGCTATATCCTCCTAGATTCTTTTGTCAGTTAATAAAGGTGAAAAAACAAAGGAGAAAAGGAATGATATAAGCATCTGAATGCAGAGTTCCAAAGAATAGCAAGAAGAGATAAGAAAGCCTTCTTCAGTGATCAATGCAAAGAAATAGAGGAAAACAACAGATTGAAAGATTAGAGATCTCTTCAAGAAAATTAGAGATACCAAGGAAACATTTCCTGCAAAGATAGGCTTGATAAAAGACAGAAATGGTATGG
>NW_024071380.1:0-445 GCF_014754425.2 Oryx dammah
CCTGCTTCGTCGGGAAATGATTCCCGGCTTTCCTGGCGCATCTCGGAGGAGGCGCTCTCCACAGGAAATTCGAGAGGAACTCCAGAGGTGGTGCCACCATTCCCAATGTGCACAAAATGTCTCAGTCCACTGCAGAAGAACCTGATTTACCTGCACTGCGTAGACTTGCACACCGAGGATCGACTCACACCACAGTGGCACGTGTGACAGCCCTGTGGGAAACCCTCGTGGGAAAGCCTCCATATAATGCCACAGATCCCTGTATCAAGGCGACGGGAAGCCTGCCAACGCTGCTGCACCTCATGACGAAAGCCGACCTTCATGTCCCCAATAGATACTAGGACAGACTCCCCTGTGGTGCCTCCAGAAGTACCCCAAGATCCATGTCAACACTGGAAAGTAATCCTCAGGTTCCGTCATAGACTCCACATGAGGACTTAGGCCT
>NW_024071380.1:545-1310 GCF_014754425.2 Oryx dammah
ACTCCACACGAGGACTTAGGCCCCGGTACCGACTGCAGAGGATTCCCTACAGGCCGCTCGCAACTCGCATGGAGACTGGCCTTTCCTGAGGCCACAAGGGAGGGTCCCAGAGTCAAACTCGTAACTCGAGAAGGTCCCGCCACAACTCGAGAAAATCCACGAGGTTCTCACCTCCAGGTGAATTGAGGCCGGTTTCCACTGAGGCGTCTCGAGGCAAATCACACCTTCCCTCTGGATCTTCGAAAGGGTCCTTCACACCCTTGCTGCAACTCAAGAAGTTCCTCTACATACCCGCCTTCAATCGAGAGGAACCCCGAGGGTCCCGTCCACATCAAGAGGATCCCCATTTCCTACTCATAGCTCTAGATGAGGGTTCCATTCCCTGCTTCGTCGTGAAATGATTCCCGGGATTCCTGGCGCATCTCGGAGGAGGCGCTCTCCACAGGAAATACGAAAGGAACTCCAGCGTTGGTGCCACCATTCCCAATGTGCACAAAATGTCTCAGTCCACTGCAGAAGAACCTGATTTCCCTGCACTGCGTAGACTTGCACACCGAGGATCGACTCACACCACAGTGGCACGTGTGACAGCCCTGTGGGAAACCCTCGTGGGAAAGCCTCCATGGAATGCCGCGGATCCCTGTATCAAGGGGACGGGAAGACTGCCCTGGCTGCTCCAGCTCGTAAGGAATGCGAACGTGCATATCCATACTCGAGCCTAGGACAGACTCCCCTGTGGTGCCTCCAGAAGTACACCAAGACCCA
>NW_024071380.1:1410-2764 GCF_014754425.2 Oryx dammah
CCGATTTCCCTGCACTGCGTAGACTTGCACACCGAGGATCGACTCACACCACAGTGGCACGTGTGACAGCCCTGTGGGAAACCCTCGTGGGAAAGCCTCCATGGAATGCCGCGGATCCCTGTATCAAGGGGACGGGAAGACTGCCCTGGCTGCTCCAGCTCGTAAGGAATGCGAACGTGCATATCCATACTCGAGCCTAGGACAGACTCCCCTGTGGTGCCTCCAGAAGTACACCAAGACCCATGTCAAACTGGAGAGTAATCCTCAGGTTCCGTCATAGACTCCACACGAGGACTTAGGCACCGTTACCGACTGCAGAGGATTCCCGACAGGCCGCTCGCAACTCGCATGGAGACTGGACCTTCCTGAGGTCACAAGAGAGGGTCCCAGAAGTCAACGTCGTAAATCGAGAAGGTCCCGCCACAACTCGAGAAAATCCACGAGGTTCTCCCCTCCAGGTGAAATGAGGGCCGTTTCCGCTGAGGTGTCACGAGGCAAATCACACCTTCCCTCTTAATCGTCAAAAGGGTCCTTCACACCATAGCTGCAACTCAAGAAGTTCCCCTACATTCCGGCCACCACTTGAGAGGAACCCCGAGGGTCATGCCCACATCAAGAGGAGCCCCGTTTCCTCCTCATAGCACTAGATGAGGGTTCCTTTCCCTGCTTCGTCGGGAAATGATTCCCGGCTTTTCTGGCGCATCTCGGAGGAGGCGCTCTCCACAGGAAATTCGAGAGGAACTCCAGCGTTGGTACCACCATTCCAAATGTGCACAAAATGTCTCAATCCACTGCAGAAGAATCTGATTTCCCTGAACTGCGTCGACTTGCACACCGAGGAACGACTCACACCACAGTGGCACGTGTGACAGCCCTGTGGGAAACCCTCGTGGGAAAGCCTCCATGGAATGCCGCAGATCCCTGTATCAAGGCGACGGGAAGCCTGCCGCGGCTGCTCCAGCTCGTGAGGAATGCGGACGTTCATATCCCCACTCGATACTAGGACAGACTCCCCTGTGGTTGCCTACGGAAGTACCCCAAGATCCATGTCAGCATTGGAGAGGAATCCTCAGGTTCCATCATAGACTCCAGACGAGGAGTAAGCCATGGCACGGTATTCAGAGGATTCCCGACAGGCTGCTCGCAACTCGCATGGAGACAGGCCTTTCCTGATGCCACAAGGGAGGGTCCCAGAGGTCAATGTCGTAACTCGAGAAGGTCCCGCCAACACTCGGGAAAATCCACGAGGTTCTCCCCTCCAGGTGAAATGAGGCCCTTTTCCGCTGAGTCGTCTCAAGGCAAATCAAACCTTCCCTCTTGATCTTCGAAAGGGTCCTTCACACCCTTGCTGAAA
>NW_024071380.1:2864-3401 GCF_014754425.2 Oryx dammah
TCTCCCCTCCAGGTGAAATGAGGCCCTTTTCCGCTGAGGCGTCTCGAAGCAAATCAAAACTTCCCTCTTGATCTTCGAAAGGGTCCTTCACACCCTTGCTGCAACTCAAGAAGTTCCCCTACATACCCGCCTCCACTCGAGAGGAACCCAGAGGGTCCCGCCCACATCAAGAGGAGCCCTGTTTCCTCTTATAGCTCTAGATGAGGGTTTCATTCCCTGCTTCGTTGGGAAAGGATTCCCGGGTTTCCTGGCGCATCTCGGAGGAGTCACTCTCCACAGGAATTTCGAGAGGAACTCCAGCGGTGGTACCATCATTCCCAATGTGCACAAAATGTCTCAGTCCACTGTAGAAGAACCTGATTGCCCTGCACGGCGTCGACTTGCACACCGAGGATCGACTCACACCACAGTGGCACGTGTGACAGCCCTGTGGGAAACCCTCGTGGGAAAGCCTCCATATAATGCCACAGATCCCTGTATAAAGGCGACGGGAAGCCTGCCAAGGCTGCTGCACCTCATGAGAAAAGCCGACCTTCA
>NW_024071380.1:3501-7084 GCF_014754425.2 Oryx dammah
CACTGTAGAAGAACCTGATTGCCCTGCACGGCGTCGACTTGCACACCAAGGATCGACTCACACCACAGTGGCACGTGTGACAGCCCTGTGGGAAACCCTCGTGGGAAAGCCTCCATATAATGCCACAGATCCCTGTATAAAGGCGACGGGAAGCCTGCCAAGGCTGCTGCACCTCATGAGAAAAGCCGACCTTCATGTCCCCAATCGATACTAGGACAGACTCCCCTGTGGTGCCTCCAGAAGAACCCCAAGATCCATGTCAGCACTGGAGAGTAATCCTCAGGTTCCGTCATAGACTCCACATGAGGACTTAGGCCTTGGTACCGACTGCAGAGGATTCCCGACAGGCCGCTCGCAACTCGCATGGAGACTGGCCTTTCCTCAGGCCACAAGGGAGGGTCCCAGAGGTCAACGTCGTAACTCGAGAAGGTCCCGCCACAACTCGAGAAAATCCACGAGGTTCTCCCCTCCAGGTGAAATGAGGCCGGTTTACGCTGAGGCATCTAGAGGCAAATCATACCTTCCCTCTGGATCTTTGAAAGGGTCCTTCACACCCTTGCTGCAACTCAAGAAGTTCCCCTACATACCTGCCTCCATTCGAGAGGAACCCCAAGGTTCCCGCCCACAGCAAGAGGAGCCCCATTTCCTACTCATAGCTCTAGATGAGGGTTCCATTCCCTGCTTCGTCGGGAAATGATTACCTGGTTTCCTGGCGCATCTCGGAGGAGGCGCTCTCCACAGGAATTTCGAAAGGAACACCAGCGGTGGTGCCACCATTCCCAATGTGCACAAAATGTCTCAGTCCACTGCAGAAGAACCTGATTTCACTGCACTGGGTAGACTTGCACACCGAGGATCGACTCACACCACAGTGGCACGTGTGACAGCCCTGTGGGAAAACCTCGTGGGAAAGCCTCCATGGAATGCCTCAGATCCCTGTATCAAGGGGAAGGGAAGCCTGCCGTGGCTGCTCCAGCTCGTGAGGAATGCGGACGTGCGTATCCCCACTCGAGACTAGGACAGACTCCCCTGTGGTGCCTCCAGAAGTACACCAAGACCCATGTCAACACTGGAGAGTAATCCTCAGGTTCCGTCATAAACTCCACACGAGGACTTAGGCACCGTTACCGACTGCAGAGGATTCCCGACAGGCCGCTCGCAAGTCGCATGGAGACTGGAACTTCCTGAGGTCACAAAAGAGGGTCTCAGAAGTCAACGCCGTAACTCGAGATGGTCCCGCCACAACACGAGAAAATCCACGAGGTTCTCCCCTCTAGGTGAAATGAGGCCCGTTTCCGCTGAGGCGTCTCGAGGCAAATCACACCTTCCCTCTTGATCGTCGAAAGGGTCCTTCACACCATTGCTGCAACTCAAGAAGTTCCCCTACATACCGGCCACCACTCGAGAGGAACCCCGAGGGTCCCGCCCACATCAAGAGGAGCCCCGTTTCCTCCTCATAGCACTAGATGAGGGTTCCTTTCCCTGCTTCGTCGGGAAATGATTCCCGGCTTTTCTAGCGCATCTCGGAGGAGGCGCTCTCCACAGGCAATTCGAGAGGAACTCCAGCGGTGGTAACACCATTCCCAATGTGCACAAAATGTCTCAGTCCACTGCAGAAGAATCTGATTTCCCTGAACTGAGTCGACTTGCACACCGAGGAACGACTCACACCACAGTGGCACGTGTGACAGCCCTGTGGGAAACCCTCGTGGGAAAGCCTCCATGGAATGCCGCAGATCCCTGTATCAAGGCGACGGGAAGCCTGCCGTGGCTGCTCCAGCTCGTGAGGAATGCGGACGTGCATATCCCCACTCGAGACTAGGACAGACTCCCCTGTGGTGCCTCCAGAAGTACCCCAAGATCCATGTCAGCACTGGAGAGTAATCCTCAGGTTCCATCATAGACTCCACATGAGGACTTAGGCCTCGGTACCGACTGCAGAGGATTCCCGACAGGCCGATCGCAACTCGCATGGAGACTGGCCCTTTCTGAGGTGACAAGGGAGGGTCCCAGAGGTGAACGTCGTAACTCGAGAAGGTCCCGCCCCAACTCGAGAATATCCACGAAGTTCTCCCCTCCAGGTGAAATGAGGCCGGTTTCCGCTGAGGTGTCTCGAGGCAAATCACACCTTCCCTCTGGATCTTCGAAAGGGTCTTTCACACCCTTGCTGCAAATCACGAAGTTCCGCTACATACCCGCCTCCACTCGAGAGGAACCCCGATGGTCCCGGCCACATCAAGACGAGGCCCATTTCCTACTGATAGCTCTAGATGAGGGTTCCATTCCCTGCTGTGTCGGGAAAGGATTCCCGGCTTTCCTGGCGCATCTCGGAGGAGGCGCTCTCCACAGGAAATTTGAAAGGAACAGCAGCGGTGATGCCACCATTCCCAATGTGCACAAAATATCTCAGTCCACTGCAGAAGAACCTGATTTCCCTGCTCTGCGTAGACTTGCACACCGAGGATCGACTCACACCACAGTGGCACGTGTGACAGCCATGTGGGAATCAATCCTGGGAAAGCCTCCATGGAATGCCGCAAATCCCTGTATCCAGGCGACGGGAAGCCTGCCGCGGCTGCTCCGGCTCGTGAGGAATGCGGACGTGCATGTCCCAACTCGAGACTAGGACAGATTCCCTTGTGGTTGCCTCCGGAAGTACCCCAAGATCCATGTCAGCAGTGGAGAGGAATCCTCAGGTTTCATCATAGACACCAGACGAGGACTTAGGCCATGGCACGGAATGCAGAGGATTCGCGACAGGCTGCTCGCAACTCGCTTGGAGACTGGCCTTTCCTGAGGCCACAAGGGAGGGTCCCAGAGGTCAATGTCGTAACTCGAGAAGGTCCCGCCACAACACGAGAAAATCCACGAGGTTCTCCCCTCCAGGTGAAATGAGGCCGGTTTCCGCTGAGGCGTCTCCAGGCAAATCACACCTTCTCTCTGGATCTTCGAAAGGGTTCTTCACACCCTTGCTGCAACTCAAGAAGTTCCGCTACATACCCGCCTCCACTCGTGGGAACCCCGAGGGTCCCGGCCACATCAAGAGGAGCCCCATTTCCTACTCATAGCTCTAGATGAGGGTTCCATTCCCTGCTTCGTCGGGAAATGATTCCCGGCTTTCCTGGCGCATCTCGGAGGAGGCGCTCTCCACAGGAAATTCAAAAGGAACTCCAGCGTTGGTGCCACCATTCACAATATGCACAAAAAGTCTCAGTCCACTGCAGAAGAACCTGATTTCCCTGCACTGCGTAGACTTGCACACCGAGGATCGATTCACACCACAGTGGCACGTGTGACAGCCCTGTGGGAAACCCTCGTCGGAAAGCCTCCATGGAATGCCGCAGATCCCTGTATCAAGGGGACGGGAAGCCTGCCCTGGCTGCTCCAGCTCGTGAGGAATGCGGACGTGCATATCCCCACTCGAGACTAGGACAGACTCCCCTGTGGTGCCTCCAGAAGTACACCAAGACCCATGTCAACACTGGAGAGTAATCCTCAGGTTCCGTCATAGACTCCACACGAGGACTTAGGCACCTTTACCGACTGCAGAGGATTCCCGACAGGCCGCTCGCAACTCGCATGG
>NW_024071380.1:7184-7669 GCF_014754425.2 Oryx dammah
TTAGGCACCGTTACCGACTGCAGAGGATTCCCGACAGGCCGCTCGCAACTCGCATGGAGACTGGAACTTCCTGAGGTCACAAGAGAGGGTCCCAGAAGTCAACGCCGTAACTCGAGAAGGTCCCGCCACAACACGAGAAAATCCACGAGGTTCTCCCCTCTAGGTGAAATGAGGCCTGTTTCCGCTGAGGCGTCTCGAGCCAAATCACACCTTCCCTCTTAATCGTCGAAAGGGTCCTTCACACCATTTCTGCAACTCAAGAAGTTCCTCTACATACCGGCCACCACTCGAGAGGTACCCCGAGGGTCCCGCCCATATCAAGAGGATCCCCGTTTCCTCCTCATAGCACTAGATGCGGGTTCCTTTCCCTGCTTCGTCGGGAAAAGATTCCCGGCTTTTCTGGCGCATCTCGGAGGAGGCGCTCTCCACAGGAAATTCGAGAGGAACTCCAGCGGTGGTACCACCATTCCCAATGTGCACAAAAT
>NW_024071381.1:0-7669 GCF_014754425.2 Oryx dammah
GTGCCACTGTGATATGAGTCGTTCCTCGGTGTGCAAGTTGACGCAGTGCAGGGAAATCAGGTTCTTCTGCAGTGGACTGAGACATTTTGTGCACTTTGGGAATGGTGATACCACCGCTGGAGTTTCTCTCGAATTTCCTGTGGAGAGCGCCTCCTCCGAGATGCGCCAGGAAAGCCGGGAACCCTTTCCCGACGAAGCAGGGACAGGAACCCTCATCTAGTGCTCTGAGGAGGAAACGGGGCTCCTCTTGATGTGGGCGGGACCCTCGGGGTTCCTCTCGATTGGAGGCCGGTATGTAGGGGAACTTCTTGAGTTGCAGCAATGTTGTGATGGACCCTTTCGAAGAACAAGAGGGAAGGTGTGATTTGCCTCGAGACGCCTCAGCGGAAATGGGCCTCATTTCACCTGGAGGGGAGAACCTCGTGGATGACCTCGAGTTGTGGCGGGACCTTCTCAAGTTACAACGTGGACCTCTGGGATCATCCCTTGTGACCTCAGGAAGGGCCAGTCTCCATGCGAGTTGCGAGCGGCCTGTCGGGAAACCTCTGCAGTCGGTAACGGGGCCTAAGTACTCGTGTGGAGTCTATGACGGAACCTGAGGATTACTCTCCAGTGATGACATGGGTCTTGGTGTACTTCTGGAGGCAACACAGGGGATTCTGTAATAGTCTCGAGTGGGGACATTCACGTCCGCATTCCTCACGAGCTGGAGCAGCCGTGGCAGGCATCCCGCCGCCTTGATACAGGGATCTGCGGCATTCCATGGAGGCTTTCCCACGAGAGTTTCCCACAGGGCTGTCACACGTGCCACTGTGGTGCGAGTCGATCCTCGGTGTGCAAGTCGACGCAGTGGAGGGAAATCAGGTTCTTGTGCAGTGGACTGAGACATTTTGTGCACATTGGGAATGGTGGCACCAGCCTTGGAGTTCCTCTCGTCTTTCCTGTGGAGAGCGCCTCCTCCAAAATGCCCCAGGAAAGGCGTGATACCTTTCCCGAGGAAGCAGGGAAAGGAACCCTCATCTCGAGCTATGAGGAGGAAAAGGAGCTCCTCTTGATGTGGGCGGTACCCTTGGTGTTCTTCTCGAGTGGAAGCGGGTAGGTAGGGGAATTATTTGATTTGCAACAAGGGTGTGATACTCCCTCTCGAAGATCAAGAGGGAAGGTGTGATTTGCCTCGAGATTCCTCAGCGGAAAATGGCCTCATCTAGCTTGGAGGGTAGAATCTCGTGGAGTTTCTTGAGTTGTGGCGGGACCTTTTCGAATTACGACGTTGACCTCTGGGAACCTCCCTTGTGGCCTCAGGAAAGGCCAGTCTCCATGCTAGTTTCTAGGTGCTTGTCGGGATTCCTCTGCATTCTGTGCCATGGACTAAGTCCTCGTCTGGAGTCTATGAGGGAACCTGAGGATTCCTCTGCACTGCTGACATGGCTCTTGTGGTACTTCCGGAGGCAACCACAGGGGAGTCTGTCCTAGTCTCGAGTGGGGACATGCACGTCCGCATTCCTCACGAGCTGGAGCAGTCGCGGCAGGTTTCCCGTCGCCTTGATACAGAGATCAGCGCCATTCCATGGAGGCTTTCCCACGAGTGTTTCCCACAGGGCTGTCACACGTGCCACTGTGGTGTGAGTTGATATTCGGTGTGCAAGTCGACGCAGTGCAGGGAAATCAGGTTCATCGGCCGTGGGCTGAGACATTTTGTGCACATTGGGAACCGTGGCACCAGCCCTGGATTTCTCCTCGAAATTCATGTGGAGAGCGCCTCCTCCGAGATGCGCCAGAAAAGCCGGGAATCCTTTCCCGACGAAAAAGGGAATGGAAACCTCATCTAGAGCTATGAGGAGGAAACGGGGCTCCTCTTGATGTGGACGGGACCCTTGGGGTTCCTCTCGAGTGGAGGCGGGTATGTAGGGGAACTTCTTGAGTAGCAGCAAGGGTGTGAAGGACCCTTTCGAAGTTCAAGAGGGAAGGTGTGATTTGCCTCGAGACGCCTCAGCAGAAACGGGCCTCATTTCACCTGGAGGGGAGAACCTCGTAGATTTTCACGAGTTGTGGCGGGACCTTCTCGAGTTACGACGTTGACCTCTGGGACCCTCCCTTGTGGCCTCAGGAAAGGCCAGTCTCCATGCGAGTTGCCAGCGGCCTGTCGGGAATCCTCTGCATTCCGTGCCATGGCCTAAGTCCTCGTCTGGCGTCTATGACGGAACGTGGGGATTCCTCTCCACTGCTGACATGGATCTTGGGGTAATTCCGGAGGCAACCACAGGCAAGAGTGTCCTAGTCTCGAGTGGGACATGCACGTCCGCATTCCTCACGAGCTAAAGCAGCTGCGGCAGGCTTCCCGTCGCCTTGATACAGGGATCTGCGGCATTCCATAGAGGATTTCCCACGAGGGTTTCCCACAGGGCTGTCACACGTGCCACTGTGCTGTGAGTCGATCCTCGGTGTGCAAGTCTACGCAGTGCAGGGAAATCAGGTTCTTCTGCTGTGGACTGAGACATTTTGTGCACATTGGGAATGGTGGCACCACCGCTGGAGTTCCTCTCGAATTTCCTGTGGAGAGCGCCTCCTCCGAGATGCGCCAGAAAAGCCGGGAATCATTTCCCGACGAAGCAGGGAAAGGAACCCTCATCTAGTGCTATGAGGAGGAAACGGGGCTCCTCTTGATGTGGGCGGGACCCTCGGGGTTCCTCTCGAGTGGAGGCCGGTATAGGGGAACTTCTTGAGTTGCAGCAATGGTGTGAAGGACTCTTTTGAATATCAAGAGGGAAGGTGTGATTTGCCTCGAGACGCCTCAGCGGAAACGGGCCTCATTTCACCTGGAGGGGAGAACCTCGTGGATTTTCTCGAGTTGTGGCGGGACCTTCTCGAGTTAAGACCTTGACCTCTGGGACCCTACCTTGTGACCTCAGGAAGGGCCAGTCTCCATGCGAGATGCGAGCGGCCTGTCGGGAATCCTCTGCAGTAGGTAACGGGGCCTAAGTCCTCGTGTGGAGTCTATGACGGAACCTGAGGATTACTCTCCAGTGCTGACATGGATCTTGGGGTACTTCTGGAGGCACCACAGGGGAGTCTGTCCTAGTCTCGAGTGGGGACATGAAAGTCTGCTTTCCTCATGAGCTGGAGCAGCCATGGCAACCTTCCCGTCAACTTGATACAGGGATCTGTGGCATTATATGGAGGCTTTCCCACGAGGGTTTCCCACAGGGCTGTCACACGTGCCACTCTGGTGTGAGTCGATCCTCGACGTGCAAGTCAAGGCAGTGCGTGGAAATCAGGTTCTTCTGGAGTGCACTGAGACATTTTGTGCACATTGGGAATGGTGGCACCAGCCCTGGAGTTCCTCTCGACTTTCCTGTTTAGAGCGCCTCCTCCGACATGTGCCAGGCAGGCCGGGAATCCTTTCCCGACGAATCAGGGAAAGGAACCCTCATCTCGAGCTATGAGGAGGAAACGGGGCTCTTCTTGATGTGGGCGGGAACACGGGGTTCCTCCGAGTGGATGCGGGTATTTAGGGGAATTATTTGAGTTGCAACAAGGGTGTGATACTCCCTTTCGAAGATCAAGACGGAAGGTTTGATTTGCCTCGAGATGCCTCAGCGGAAAAGGGCGTCAACTATCTGGAGGGGAGAATCTCGTGGATTTTCTTGAGTTGTGGCGGGACCTTCTCGAGTTACGACGTTGACCTCTGGGAACCTCCCTTGTGGCCTCAGGAAGGGCCAGTCTCCATGCTACTTTCTTGGCGCTTGTCGGGATTCCTCTGCATTCCGTGCCATGGACTAAGTCCTCGTCTGGAGTCTATGAGGGAACCTGAGGATTCCTCTCCACTGGTGACATGGCTCTTGGGGTACTTCCGGAGGAAACCACAGGGGAGTCTGTCCTACTCTCGAGTGGGGACATGCACGTCCGCATTCCTCACGAGCTAGAGCAGCCGCGGCAGGCTTCCCGTCGCCTTGATACAGGGATCTGCGGGATTACATGGAGGCTTTCCCACGAGGGTTTCCCACAGGGCTGTCACACGTGCCACTGTGGTGTGAGTTGATATTCGCTGTGCAAGTCGACGCAGTGCAGGGAAATCAGGTTCTTCGGCCGTGGGCTGAGACATTTTGTGCACATTGGGAATGGTGGTACCACCGCTGGAGTTCCTCTCGAATGTCCTGTGCAGAGCGCCTCGTCCGAGATCTGACAGGAAAGCCGGGAATCCTTTCCGACGAAGCAGGGAATGGAACCCTCATCTAGAGCTATGAGGAGGAAAAGGGGCTCCTCTTGACGTGGGCGGGACCCTCAGTGTTCCTCTCGAGTGGAGGCCGGTATGTAGGGGAACTTCTTGAGTTGCAACAAGGGTGTGATACTCCCTTTCGAAGTTCACGAGGGAAGGTGTGCTTGCCTCGAGAGTTCTCAGCGGAAAAGGGCCTCATCTAGCCTGGAGCGGAGAAACTCGTGGATTTTGTAGAGTTGTGGCGGGACCTTATCGAGTTAAGATGTTGATCACTGGGACCCTCCCTTGTGGCCTAAGGAAAGGCCAGTCTTCATGCTAGTTTCTAGGCACTTGTCGGGATTCCTCTGCATTCCGTGCGATGGCATAAGTCCTCGTCTGGAGTCTATGACGGAACCTGAGGATTTCTCTCCACTGCTGACATGGATCTTGGGGTGCTTCCTCAGTCAACCACAGGGGAGTCTGTCCTAGTCTGGAGAGGGGACATGCACGTCCACATTCCTCACGAGCTGGAGCAGCCGCTGCAGGCTTCCCATCGCTTTGATACAGGGATCTGCGGCATTCCATGGAGGCTTTCCCACGAGTGTTTCCCACAGGGCTGTCACACGTGCCACTGTGGTGTGAGTCGATCCTCGGTGTGCAAGTTTTCGCAGTGCAGGGAAGTCAGGTTCTTCTGCTGTGGACTGAGACATTTTGTGCACAATTGGAATGGTGGCACCACCGCTGGAATACCTTTCGAATTTCCTGTGCAGTGCGCCTCCTCCGAGATGCGTCAGGAAAGCCAGGAATCTTTTCCCAACGAAGCAGGGAATTGAACCCTCATCTAGAGGTATGAGTAGGAAATGGGTCTCCTCTTGATGTGGCCGGGACCCTCGGGGTTCCTCTCGAGTGGAGGCGGGTATGTAGCGGAACTTCTTGAGTTGCAGATAGGGTGTGCAGGACCCTTTCGAAGATCCAGAAGGAAGGTGTGAATTGCCTCGAGACGCCTCAGCGGAATCCGGCCTCAATTCACCTGGAGTGGAGACCTCGTGGATTCTCTCGAGTTGTGGCGGGACCTTCTCGAGTTACAACATTGACCTCTGGGACCCTCCTTTGTGGCCTCAGGAAAGGCCAGTCTCAATGCGAGTTGTAAGCGGCCTGTCGGGAATCCTCTGCAGTTGGTACCGAGGCCGAAGTACTCATGTGGTGTTTATGACGGAACCTGAGGATTACTCTCCAGTGCTGACATGGATCTTGGGGTACTTCTGGAGGCACCACAGGGGAGTCTGTCCTAGTATCGATGGGGGACATGAAGATCTGCATTCCTCATGAGGTGCAGCAGCGTTGGCAGGCTTCCCGTCGCCTTGATACAGGGATCTGTGGCATTATATGGAGGCTTTATCACTAGGGTTTCCCACAGGGCTGTCACACGTGCCACTGTGGTGTGAGTCGATCCTCGGTGTGCAAGTCGACGCCGTGCAGGGAAATCAGGTTCTTCTACAGTGGACTGAGACATTTTGTGCACATTGGGAATGATGGTCCCACCGCTGGAGTTCCTCTCGAATTTCCAGTGGAGAGCGCCTCCTCCGAGATGCGCCAGGAAAGCCGGGAATCCTTTCCCGACGAAGCAGGGAATGGAACCCTCATCTAGAGCTATGAGGAGGAAACGGGGCTCCTCTTGATGTAGGCGGGACCCTCGTGGTTGCTCTCGAGTGGAGGCGGGTATATAGGGGAACTTCTTGAGTTGCAGCAAGGGTGTGAAGGAACCTTTCGAAGATCAAGGAAGAAGGTGTGATTTACCTCGAGACGCCACAGTGGAAACGGTCCTCATTTCACCTGGATGGGAGAACCTCGTGGATTTTCTCGAGTTGTGGCAGGACCTTCTCGAGTTACGACATAGACCTCTGGGACCCTCCCTTGTGGCCTCAGGAAGGGCCAGTCTCCATGAGAGTTGCGAGCGGCCTGTTGGGAATCCTCTGCAGACGGTAACGGGGACTAATTCCTCGTGTGGACTCTATGACGGAACCTGAGGATTACTCTCCAGTGCTGACATGGGTCTTGGTGTACTTCTGGAGGCACCACAGGGGAGTCTGTCCTAGTCTCGAGTGGGGACATGCACGTCCGCATTCCTCACGAGCTGGAGCAGCCGGGGCCGGCTTCCCGTCCCCTTGATGCAGGGATCTGCGGCATTCCATGGAGGCTTTCCCACGAGGGTTTCCCACAGGGCTGTCACACGTGCCCCTGTGGTGTGAGTCGATCCTCGGTGTGCAAGTCTACGCAGTGCCGGGAAATCAGGTTCTTCTGCAGTGGACTGAGATATTTTGCGCACATTGGGAAAGGTGGCACCACCGCTGGAGTTCCTTTTGAATTTCCTGTGCAGAGCCCCTCCTCCGAGATGCGCCAGGAAAGCCGGGAATCTTTTCCCGACAAAGTAGGGAATGGAACCCTCATCTAGATCTATGAGTAGTAAATGGGGCTCCTCTTGATGTGGCCGGGACCCTCGGGGTTCCTCTTGAGTGGAGGCGGGTATGTAGCGGAACTTCTTGATTTGCAGCAAGGGTGTGAAGGACCCTTTTGAAGATCCAGAGGAAAGGTGTGATATGCCTCGAGACGCCTCAGCAGAAACCGGCCTCATTTCACCTGGAGGGGAGAACCTCGTGGATTTTCTCGAGTTGTGGCGGGACTTTCTCGAGTTACGACGTTCACCTCTGGGACCCTCCCTTGTGGCCTCAGGAAAGGCCAGTCTCCATGGGAGTTGCGAGCGGCCTGTCGGGAATCCTCTGCAGTCGGTACCGAGGCCTAAGTCCTCATGTGGAGTCTATGATGGAAACTGAGGATTACTCTCCAGTGCTGACATGGATCTTGGGGTATTTCTGGAGGCACCACAGGGGAGTCTGTCCTAGTATCGATTGGGAACATGAAGGTCGGCTTTCGTCATGAGGTGCAGCAGCGTTGGCAGGCTTCCCGTCACCTTGATACAGGGATCTGTGGCATTATGGAGGCTTTCCCACGAGGGTTTCCCACAGGGCTGTCACACGTGTCACTGTGATGTGAGTCGATCCTCGGTGTGCAAGTCGACGCCGTGCAGGGAAATCAGGTTCTTCTACAGTGGACTGACTCATTTTGTGCACATTGGGAATGGTGATACCACCGCTGGAGTTCCTCTCGAATTTCCTGTAGAGAGCGCCTCCTCCGAGATGCGCCAGGAAAGCCGGGAATCCTTTCCCGACGAAGAAGGGAATGGAACCCTCATCTAGAGCTATGAGGAAGAAATGGGGCTCCTCTTGATGTAGGCGGGACCCTCGAGGTTGCTCTCGAGTGGAGGCCGGTATATAGGGGAAATTCTTGAGTTGCAGCAAGGGTGTGAAGGACCCTTTCGAAGATAAAGAGGGAAGGTGTGATTTGCCTCGACACGCCTCAGCGGAAACGGGCCTCATTTCACCTGGAGGGGTAAACCTCGTGGATTTTCTCGAGTTG